>NC_056743.1:1087678569-1087848569 GCF_019279795.1 Protopterus annectens | reverse complement strand
CAGCTCTCTCTCTCTCTCCTTTCTCCTTCCATTCCTTCCTCTACTCCTCAGATGAGGACTTCTGAGAAGTTTTCCTCAGATGATGAGGAATGATCAGGGAATGAATCTTTGGCTTATTTAGCCCAAATTTATGCCTCCCCAGAAGAGGAATCTGATAGCACTGATTCCCCGGTGGAGGATATCTCATTTGGGGAAACAATTCTTAAGATGAATACGTTTTTCAAGTGGGATTGTTGTCAGGTATCAGACATCCAAAAATGGTACTATGACCCACTACAGATGGACTGCCCTTCCCCATCTGCCATATGTCCTGTTCTGCCTATATTCCTAGATGGCTTTGCTGCTGCTTCTAAGTGCCCAGATTCTTCGCCTCCAGCACCCAAAAGGCCAGATAAATTTTATAAAGTGATGGAGTATTCCAAATTCCTATTCAAATGTCCCTCTACAGACCTTGCTACCACTTCAGTTTCTGCAGACAAAGCATCTAAGATGCTACCTTTCACTTACCTGCTCCCCTCAGATAAAGAGAGCAAGGTCACGGAGAGAATAGGAAAAAAAGATTTATACTTCAGCTACTCTGGCCTTTAGGGCCGTTAACTGTCAGACCCATATGGCCAAGTATTCTTTGGCTCTTCTTTAGGACGCTGGCCAACTATTATCTGAGCTTCCTGACTCTCCCACCTCTCCCACTAAGGCTAAGGTTTCCTTCATCCCTAACACTCCTCAGCTTAGGTTACATGGCATTCCATAAAGTGTAGCTGTGATGGTGTGCAGGCATCAGCTAGAGCTGCTGCATCTGGGTCAGTCCTGAGGAAGTATTCTTGGTTCAAGCTCCTACCTTTGGCTGATGACATTAAGGCAAAAATCATGGATGCTCCCCTGGACAGGCCTTGTTTGATACCTCAACTGCAGAACTTTTCAAATCTCTTCAGGGGAAAGGTAAAGAGCTGCAAGACCCTAACCATATCTTTGTTGCCCTGGTTCCCGTGAAACTACCCTACTAAGACCACCTTTGTTAGAAAGTCTGTAAGGTCTCAATCTTCCAAAGTTGAGGGATTCCAGGAGACAATTTTCTTGTAAATGTACCTCTTCTACTCCCACACAGAAACAGCCCTTTTAAGCTAAGCCAGGTAGTCTGTGACTACTCGCCTCCTGAGCCATTAACGCATCTGTCTCTTCACCTTTCTCTTTCTCTCCCTGCTTGGAAACAGATAACTCAAGACTCTTGGGTCCTATCCATCATCCTGCAAGGATACTTTATGGTGTGGAAGACTTCTCCCCCTTTCATGGGTATTCCACAACCTCCAAAAGAACAACTACAACTTTTTTCACATATCATTTCCAACCTCATTTCTCAGGGCAGTATTCAGGTGTTGTCGCTCTCCCAAGTAGGCAAAGGGTTCTACCATGTCCTTCATGGATGCATCTGCAGTCATAACAAATGGGTTGTCCTGTCGTCAGGCAGCCCTTCGGTCGGGCGGATTCCAAAGTCTGGGTCCGGCTTCGGCTGATGTCGCACTTCACCCGACGTCATCTCTGCTGGTCTTCAGGTATAAAGGCATCAGCCGACGCCATTTTCCTCAGTCTTTCTTGCCGCGTGGCGCCCGAAGCAGAAGCTGTTCGCAAGTGCCGGTCGGTCAGATCCAGAGATTACTACTACCGAATACTACTTCAAAGACTTCTAAAAGCTAAGTACCCCGTTGGGGACTCTTTCTTGTCTCAGCCGATGTCAGAAAAAGTCAATAACTGTTTAACTTGTGGGAAACAAATACCTCATAAAGATTTCCACTCTTACTGTTTGCCTTGTTTAGGCCCAGACCACGACGTAGCAGCCTGTTCGGCCTGTGCTTCCTTCAACCAACGAACGCTTAGGCGTCGGTCGGAGTTTGCTGAACAGTTTTTCGGCTCAGATTTTGCGTACATTATGCCGTCGGTTCCTCCGACTACCCAAATTGTTAAAAAACGCAAAGAAAAAGACCGACACTCGCGGTCCGCGGTTTCGGCCGAAACCACGGTTAAGCAAACCGCGAGTGTCTCGGTTTCGGCCGAAACCGAGAAAACTGATCAAAATACAGCCGAATCAATGACTACTACTGAGGTTCCTGCTACTTTACTTGAATCAGCCTCAGAAATTTTACCTACAACTGTGGTTACTAGTGACTTATCAGACACACCATCCCTTTGGATGTCTCTACCCCAGCACGTGGTGCTGCTAGGCCTCCTGCAGCCATGTCTATTAAGGCCTTTGCCAGGGCTAAAGCAGCCAAATCTACTAAATCAGTGCCTGTTAAACCCCCCTCAACCAGGCCCACTTCTAGTTCACAAATGCTTACTCTGGCAGAAGATTTAATATCCTTAATTAGGGGATCTCAATCTCACCCAGACAGGGCCTCTCAGCCTCCAGAAAAGAGACCTAGAGCAGAGTCCCCCGAGCCTGTGTCCTCTGATGATTCTGCGGATGACTCAGACATTACAGACCAGCCAGAGGCTCCTTTTTCCAATTATGAAGACTCCGATGCTGAAGAATCCATTCCAGCTGCCTCTCCACCAGAGGAATTCTCCTCTGGGGAAACCTTACATGCCATGAGAGAACAATTCCAATGGCAGGGACAGGATTTCTCAGATTCCAGAAAAAGACTTAGAACTTTTCTGCACTTACCACAACATAGGCCCTTAGCTATACCTCCTGTCCTTTCTGTTGTGGACGATGCATTTAATGATGTCTGCACTGCACCTGATTCCTTACCTCCAGCCCCTGCCAAACCAGATAGATTTTACAGGGTGCCAGACACTCATCACCACCTATACAAGGCCCCACTTGCAGACCCCGAAACTATATCCCAGGGGCCTAAGGCAGTAGCCTCAACCACAGCAAAAAACCCTATTCCTTCTGAAAGGGAATCCAGGTCCTTGGAGAGATGGGGGAAAAAAGTCTACACCTCTGCTACTCTCTCAGCTAGAGCCTTAAACTGTCAGTTTCACATGATTCAATACCAAGAGTTTATGCTTGATCAGTTAATTAAAAAGCTGTCCTCTGATGAATCTTTAGATAAGAAATCTGTATTAGAAATGGTGAATAACATACAACAGGTTAGTAACCATTCCTTAAAATGTGGCTATGATGCACTGGAGGCTTCATTTAGATCAGCCATGACTGGCACAGTGATAAGAAGGCATGCATGGTTGAAAGAACAGGTCTTACCGGATCACGTTAAAGCTAAGCTATTGGATGCTCCTATGGATAAGGCCAGTCTATTTGGGGAACCTGCCCAGCAGGTAATGAATAAAATGGAAGAGAAGGCAAAATCTGTACAAACAGTTAAAGATTTCCTACAGGTTCTGCTGCAACGGTTTAGCAAGACCTGGCCTGCCAAAATTGGTCCTTTCCTGACTCCACAAGATCACAAAGGGGCAGGAACAGACGCTCTAGGGGCAGAAATCAATCCAGAGGAGGTGCCTACAGAGGACGACAGTGGCAAGGCAATAACCGAGGCACAGACACAACCACTGCCACTGCAACAGGACAATCACAGTGACTTGGTTCTGATTCCGCCTACCAGGGAGCAAATAGCAGCACCATTAGGCGGAAAGCTAGCCTTATTCTCGAAAAATTGGCACTACATCACAAAAGACAAGTGGATTTTGCAAACCATAGACCAAGGCTACCGGTTCCACTTCCACACTTTACCAGTAAAAGAGGAATGCCAAACCTGCCCCAAATCAAAGAATAGAAGCCCTGCACCAAATAGCGGAATTAACAAAGATGAGAGCTGTGGAAAGAGTACCAATAACAGAACAGGGCAAAGGATTCTACTCCAGACTCTTCCTAGTACCAAGAAAAGAGAAAAACTGGAGACCTATTCTCGACCTGTCCATCTTAAACACATACATCATTGTCCCAAAATTCAAAATGCTGACCCTACAGCAACTTCTTCCCATGCTGGGCAAGGAGTGCTGGCTGGTAACTCTAGATCTCAAGGAGGCATACCTGCACGTCCCCATTCGACCAAATTGCAGAAGATACCTCAGATTTCTTGCAGGATCAGAACATTATCAATTCTCAGCATTGCCCTTTGGCTTATCTACTGCGTCCAGAGTATTCACAAAATGCCTGGCATCAGTAATCGCTCACTGCAGAGTACAGGGAATCCAAATTTATCCATACCTGGACGACTGCCTGCTACAAGCGGACAACAAAAGCAAGCTGACAACAGATTTACAAAGGGTCATTTACTTGCTTCAAGCCCTGGGATACACAGTCAATTTACAAAAGTCAAGGCTGATACCATCCCAGACAAGAACTTTCCTGGGTGCGGAATTGGACACAGTAAAACAAATGGCATTCCTAACTGCAGAAAAACAAAAAGAGCTTCCACTTTACTTCTTGGCATTAACAAAGCAGAACAAACTAACAGCAAGAAAAGTTCTGCAGGCCTTGGGATTCATGGCATCTTGCATAATCTTGGTTCCACATGCCAGACTACATATGAGAAAGTTACAGTGGTACCTAAAGAATTTATGGTCTCAACACAGGCACAGCTTAGAAACAGAAATACCACTAATCCCATGCTTAAAACAGGAGTTCCTATGGTGGGCTCAGGCATGCCAGTCAAACCCAGGCCTACCCTTCCACAACTTCCGAGCAAGCCAAACCATCACAACGGACGCCTCAGACCTAGGATGGGGAGCACACATGCTGGACAAATGCGTACAAGGACTGTGGACTCAGGAACAGCTGCACCTACACATAAACCAAAAAGAGATGCTGGCAGTAAAGCTGGCAATGCTAAAATTCAGACCATTCCTCAAAGAAGGCCATTTGATGATAAGGACAGACAACACCACAGTCATGTGGTACATCAACAAACAGGGAGGCACTCATTCATACCCCTATGCAGTATGACTTTGGACCTTTGGAATCTGGCTCTAAGCTACAACATCCAGTTACAGGCAATATTTGTACCCGGAAAAGAGAACACCCTAGCAGACATTTTAAGCAGAACCACCTCGGATGCTCACGAATGGATGCTACACCCGGACATCTTCAAGGTCATCACAAAGAAATGGGGAATGCCACTAATAGATCTATTCGCTTCCCCACAAAATCACCAGCTCAAAAAATTCTGCACAAGGACATTCCACCCACTAGCATGGAAGGTGGACTCTCTATCCTTCAGCTGGAAAGGCCTGACAGCATATGCATTCCCACCTCTTCCCTTGATGCACAAGATACTACTGAAAATCAAAGAGGAATGTCCAAGGATAATTCTGATAGCTCCGAACTGGCCAAGACAAAACTGGTATCCATTGCTGAGGAGCATGTCTCGGGAGAAAATGTGGTCAATACCCTTGATGCCTCTGATGTTAACTCAGAACAACTACAGCATCATACATCCAAACCTAAAAACCTTGCAACTGACTGCCTGGAACCTCACATAGCAGTAACTAACCCACACCTTTCACAAAGGGTTAAAGACATCATCCTTGAAGCCCGCAGACCTTCAACAAGAAGGAACTATGCAGGAAAATGGAAAAGGTTCGGCATTTGGAGTACTGAAAGAGGAAAAGATGTGTCGAACATAGATATTGGTAACATTCTGGAATACTTGGCAGAGCTTCTACATACAGGCCTGTCCTATTCCTCCATCAAGATACATGCATCAGCTATCTCATCAGAATACAGCTTTGATCCGCCTGTCTTTTCACATCCTCTACTCAGGCAGTTCCTCAGAGGGATCAAAAATGTAAAACCTCCTAGGAAGCCACCATTACCAGCATGGGACTTGAATTTTGTACTAGAAAAATTGACACTCCCTCCGTTTGAACCAGCAGCAACAGCAGATCTACAACACCTGTCATGGAAAACTGCTTTCCTACTGGCTATTACTTCAGCAAGGAGGGTTTCGGAACTACAGGCCTTAATGGCAGTGCAACCCTTCCTAATCTTCCATCAAGATAGGGTGTCCATGAGAACTAATCCAACATTTATGCCTAAGGTGGTATCCAGAGTGTCTTTAAACCAGGCAATCCACCTACCTACCTTCTTTCCCAACCCACAAAACAAAGGTGAAAGAATGCTACATACCTTGGATGTACATAGACAGTTACGCTACTACCTGGACAGAACCAAAGGTAACAGAAAAACTGACCAGCTCTTTGTAGCCTATGCAACAGGAAGGGAAGGAAAAGCAATTTCCAAACAGACAATCTCCAAATGGATAGGAAATTGCATAAGATTCTGTTACTCCTACCATGGAAAACCAGTCCCACAGAACATAAGACCTCATTCTACAAGGGCTACAGCCACTACCACAGCTTTCTTAAGAGGAGTGGCAACCAAGGACATTATTGAGGCGGCTACTTGGACCTCCGTGCATACATTTGCCAAGCATTATAATTTACCTCTATATTCTAGATCCCGAGCAGGGTTTGCCACTGCTTTACTGCAAGGGATCCTGACTACACCATAATTCTTTTTCCTCCTCCCTTAGTTTGGCTATGGTATTCTACCCATTTGTTATGACTGCAGATGCATCCATGAAGGACATAGTACAGTTTTGTACCTACCATAAATGTAGATGTCCGAACTGGATAGCATCTGCAGTCAGGATTACCCTCCCTCCTTCCCCTCTGTGGTACTCCTAGGGTAATTACCCTCCTAATAGCTAGCGGGGGAGTCTCTTATGGTGTATTTGTTTGTATATATGTACATACATGTTTATTTTTTGTGTTTGCCTTCTACTATTTTGGAAACATTGGCATTATCCAAAATTTAGCTTTCCAAGAGGGCAATTGGCATCTGGGGCAAGAAACACTGAGGAAAATGGCGTCGGCTGATGCCTTTATATCCGAAGACCAGCAGAGATGACGTCGGGTGAAGTGTGACATCAGCCGAAGCCGGACCCAGACTTTGGAATCCGGCCGACCGAAGGGCTGCCTGACGACAGGACAACCCATTTGTTATGACTGCAGATGCTATCCAGTTCGGACATCTACATTTATGGTAGGTACAAAACTGTACTTTCCTGGTACCCAGAAAGGATGGTTCTTGGAGACCCATTCTAGACCTTTCCCATCTAAATACCTTGCTGAAAGTTCCCACCTTTCGTATGTTAACCTTACCTACCCTTCTTCCTCGCATCCTTCCCCAGGTCTTCATGGTGTCACTGGGCATCAAGGATGCCTATCTTCGTATTCCCATTCATCTGTGGTTCAGGAAGTTTCTTCGCTTTGCTATTGCTTCATCACATTTTGTATTCTGTGCCTTGCACTTTGGATTATCTGTGGCCACAAGGGTGTTCACAAAATGCTTAGCTCCTGTCATAGCCCTTTTTCAGGCTACAGGGCATACAGATATTTTCATGGCTAGGCAACCTTCTCTTCCAGGCTCAGACTTCAGACATCCTTCAGGAGAAGCTCTCCTTCACAGTGTCACTGTTAGAGAGTCTAGGATTCACTGTCAGTTACCATAAATCTTCTCTGGTCTGTTCTGAAGATCACATCTTTCTTGGCTGCAGGATCCAGTTAGGATGTTGGCTTCCCTGCCCCAAGAAAATGTTCTGCTTCTCACCTCCTACTTCCAGAATCTCTTGCTCCTACAATCTCTGACTGCCAGGGAGTTTCCTTGCCTCCTGGGATTCATGGCTTCCACAGTTCCACTGCTCCCTTTAGCCAAATTGCACATGAGGAAATTCAAGTGTTTTTTTGAGAACAGTATGGGTACAACACTCCCAAGAAAGGAAATACACTAGTGGCTCCGACAGATGGCAGAGAATCCAGGTTTAGCCTTACAGCCACCTCCTCCCACTCAGGAGCTCTACACGGATGCGTCAGACATGGGATGGACAGCAGCTGTGGACTCATGAAGGGTCAAAGATGCCTGGTCTCCAGCCCAGAAAAGGGAGTACATCAGTATAAAGGAGATGAGGGCCCTGATCTTCACACCTCATCTTTCCCCAGGGGTTTTAGGATGGTTTTCAGACAGTACCACAGTTCTCTGGTATGTCAACAAACAGGGAGAGACAAGTACTACCTTCTGTGCAGACTGGCCTTGCAGGCCAGGGAAATAGCTCTTCAGAGTCAACTTTCCCTCCAAGTGGTTTACATTCCTTCGACTCAGAATGTGGTGGCAGACGCACTGAGCAATGACTCAATCCCACGAATGGATGCTACACAGGGATGTGTTTCTGGACATAGTCCATTGATGGGGTATACCTCCGGTAGATCTCTTTGCCTCCCCCATGAACATGCAACTTCCCAAGTTTTGTGCAAGGGTCCCAGAGCCCTTGGCATGGAAGGTGGATGCCCTGTCTTTCTTTTGGAATGGGATGTTTCTTTATGCATTCTCCCCATTCCCACTTCTTCAAAAGGTCCTGTTGAAAATCCAACAGGAACAACCAGAAGTCTTGCTGGTGACTCTCTTTTGGTCAAGGCAGCATTGGTTCCCCCTTCTTCTACATTTAGCCAAGGACAATCACCACAAGTTACCCCACAGAATGAACCTACTCACACAGGACAAGGGAACTTGAGTTCATCCACAGATGTCAGCTCTACAACTGACTCTGTGTGAGGGTTTTGATTTCCTTCAGACACCTTTTTTCTGAGGATGGTGCTACAAGTTCTGCGGGAGGCCAGAAAACCAACAACTAGGAAACCCTATGTTTCCAAATGGAAATGGTTTTCCATCTGGTGCCTTAAAAAGGATTTACAACCACTGTTAGTGGATGTTCTAGTGGTCCTGTCCTATCTGTGTGAATTACTGAAGAGTGGGCTGTCGTACTCCTTAGTAAAAGCTCATCTGTCTGCTATCTCTGCATGTCTGCCTATGTCTCCTCCTTTAGCTTCCAGGTTGGAAGTTAAACTCTTCTTAAAAGGTGTCCTTCACATCAGACCAGCAAGGAAACCAGTCTCTCCTCCTTGGGATCTCAACTTTGTCTTAGAAAAACTTACCCTGGCCCCTTTTGAATCAGCAAGTTCTGCTTCCCAGCAACACTACACTTGGAAAACAATCTTTCTTATGGCCATTACTTCTGCCAGAAGGGTGTCTGAGTTGCAAGCTCTCATATCCCCTTCCCCTTCACAGTTTTCCACAGTGATAGGGTTTCCCTACACACTAATCCCTCCTTTATGCCAGGGTGGTTACTGAGTTATCTCTCAATCAGTCTTATCTGTCTTCAAACCTTTTTCCTTTCTCCTCAGTTCTGTAGTGATAGGATCCTGCACGCTTTAGATGTGAAGAGGCAACTCAGATATTATTTGGATAAAACCAAACAGATTTGGAAATCTGACCGCCTGTTTGCTTCCCATCGCAGAAGGGCCTTGGGCCAACCTGCTTCCAAAACTATTTCCTTCTGTTATTTGGCTCATGGAAAGAATCTACCCTTCCATATTAAGACTCATTCCACTAGAGCAGTACCTTCCTCTGGTACCTTCTTTAAAGGCCAGGATACATCCTCTATCCTGGAAGCAGCTATGTGGGCTTCTGTTTACTTTCACAAAACGTTATAAACTTAATGGCATTTCCAAATCCAGAGCTGGTTTTGCCAGGACTATTATGCACGAGTTTGTAGAGAATGTTCCTGCTCCTCTGCCCAGTTCTTCTTTTGCATGTGTTTTGGTACTCTACCTTATGTTATGAATACTGCAGCATATGAATAGGAGGACATAGAATAGTTGTGTAAAATCTTACCATAACCATAGATGTCCTTCTCTTCTATCTTCTATATGCTGCAGTATTACTCCCCCCACTTCCCCCTGATGCTTGCCTGTCTTCTGGTGGCATGTTTTCTTCACCATGAATCAGAATTGAATTGAATCATGAATCAATTGGCGACATTCAGTTTTGAGGTCTGGTACTTGCCAATGTCTGTTTTATACCTGACGTAATTTTATGACTGTTGTACGTTTTGGATTCTGTACGATGTCACATGTACCTCACAGTAGTGATAGACTTTTTTATAGTGGCCGGACATATGAGTCAGATGGACCCCCCCCCCCCCCCCCCTTATGTTATGAATACTGCAGCATATAGAAGAAAAGGACATCTATGGTTATGGTAAGATTTTATACAACTATCCTTTCAAATATGTTATCCAAGTAGTTTGCTAGAAAAAGGCATACTATTTTAGATATGTAGCATTGCATTTGCCATGGCCATTGTGACATGTTAGAAAGTCTGTTTATGTAGATAATATCTCATAAAGCAAAATCTCTATCATTGGATAGATTACTATCAAAAATGCCTGCACTGACAAGGATTGAAAGATGCAACCAAGAAAGACGGAATGGACCTATAAGGGCACAGTATATACCAAAGCATCCAAATGTAAGTCCTTGAAAAATTTTCTAGGAGGTGCCAAATGTTTGGGGAGATGCTTCCTCTTGTAATTCAGTTAAGATGCTGACCTGCATGTGTTTTCCAGTGTTGCATTATATTTTCCATTTGCCCCATTCTGTTTTCATTATTAATGATGTTACAGATAACCTGTCAGTGACCCCTCATCCCTCAATGTCATACTGTATGCAGATGGTAACCTTCTGTGTTAACAAGCCAAAAAATGTTCTTCTGATATACAGAACAAACTACGACAGACTTTCTCTAAGCTATGCAACTGAGCTGAGAATGAGAACGTTCTAATTAACCACAAAAAATAACTTTATGCTATTTATAACACCTCAAAAACTTGCTCATTTACCCCTTATTAAAATTACTGATAACCCCATAATCATCATTCCTCTTGATTCTGCATGCACATACCTAGGACTTAACTTTGATTTTTCTCTAAGTTTTTCAAACCATGTAGGCAAAATAACTAACACAGCACTATCTCAGTTTAAACTCTGCTATACAATTTTTTATTTATACTTCCCTTCACCCTGCTTTTCTCCAGCCAGAAATGATTTCCTTCCATTATCACTGTTGGCGATACTCATAACTGAAGGGATCTCCTGCCAAGGACAGCCCATCATCCAGCCAGTGTACCAAAGCCTTTAGTACTTACTGGTGCCATATATCACATGTATACTCCCAGTGCAAGGCGGAGGGCATGGAGGTGATGTACGGACGTACACAGTCAGAGTTTCTTTGCCACTAGTTCAAATGCCATCGAATGTCTATCTGAATGCTTTTCTGCTGTGCTGGTTTCCAAGCCATGTTTCAGATAAGTTCCCTGTTAGAGTTTCTCCTCATGTTTCCTTTTTATTTAATGTTGTTTGGGTTCATGGCATCCAAAAAGGAAAAATGTCAATGTGGGGGGCAGATTCCCCATAAAGACAGCCACGACACGTGTCTCTTCTGTTTGGCTGCTTCCCATGACCATACACAGTGATGTTCTTTTCGTGTTTCACTGTTGCAGTCATCGCATTTGGGTTATCCCTGCCAGGGTAGCCCTTAGTCGGCCCGAATATCAGAGGCTTAGTACTTTTGCGCTGGTTGCTGTCGCTTCATTACTGACATCAGGTCGTCAGTAGTATAAAGTAAGGCAGTCGACGCCATTACACCAGTCTTTCTTGCCGAGGAGCCCGAAGCATAAGCAGATTGGACGAGTGCCGGTCAGCCGCTACCTGAGTTTCCGAATTGAAGTTGAAGTCTTCTAAAGCTAAGTACCCTGTTAGGGATCCTTTTTTCTTGCTCTAACCGATGTCAGAAAAAGTTAACAATTGTCTCGCCTGTGGAAAGCAAATACCACACCGAGACTTTCATATTTGCTGCATCACTTGCTTAGGGCCAGACCACGATGTCCCCCAGTGTCGCTTTTGAGCTTGTTCAACAACAGAACTATACGTCGTCAGGCCCTTATTGTAGCTAAATATTTTCGCTCTCAGTCCTCGATTTCTGATATGTCTTCAGTAAGCCATCTGGCAGCAGATCTTCTGAAAAAACATAAGGATAAAGACAGAGACAGATCGCACAAGTCCATACCTACTGATGATCCTTCTGTTAAGCTAGTCATCAGTTCTCCGATCCTCAGTGAGGGGCTTTCACAGCCTTTGATGCCTGCTTCTGTGGATTCGCAGGCCGCTACCGAAACCCTTTCGGCGTCTGGTATACCGCAAAACTCTTCATCGACTAAGGATCCTGCGGTTGTCTCTACCTTGGATGGATCCAGAGCCACTGAGCAGGCACCGGCTTCTGAGGAAGTACTTCGCACTACCGATTCTCGACATAAACCGACGACTTCTTTCGCCTCTACTGCTCTTTTCGAAAACTACTGAGTTTCTAAGGCCCATGGTACGAACCATACCCAAGAAACCGACGACTCCATTCTCAGGCACCTGCTTCCTTGCCTCAGTCTCAAATGCTTAAAATGGTAGAAGACCTTATAATGCTGATCAGGGGAAGCCAAGCTACCCTTCCAAGAGAAAAAGCGATTTATCCCCAGTAGTTTTGTTTGAACAGGAGTCCGATGACTCTGATGCCTCTGAATATGAAGACATGCATAAACCCTCTCTGCTTATGAGGATTCTGAAGCAGGGGAATCCATTCCTTCAGCCTCTCCACCCAAGGATTTTTCCTTTGGGGAAACCCTTCATACTTTAAAGGAGCGTTTCCAGTGAGAATGTCAGGACTACTCTCAGTTTAAAAAGAGACTCAGGGAATTCTTAGATCTTCCACAGCACAGACCCTTGGCCATTCCTCCTGTCCTGGATGTTGTGGATGATGTTTTCATGGGATCTAGTTTAACTCCTGACACCCTTCCTCCTGCTTTCAGGAAACCTGATGGGTACTACAGAGTCCCTGACTTTCACAAATTTATTTTCAAAAATCCTACTGCTGACCCTGAGGTTATCTCCCAAGGGCCTAAAGGGATTGACTCATTCACTCTGGAGCAGCTCAGAAAAAGCTGCCTCCTTAATTCCACCATAGGAACAACAGTGCAGCCTGAGCTCATTTTCAGAACATCCATTTGTAATGCCATACAGAAAACAAATGTTCATAACTCTTTAATTATAAGAGCTAGACAAAAAATGTAAACGCGAAAGTTGTTCAGCAGACACTGACCTTTCCAACAATGTAAATGTTGATAGTGCATATCAAAGTCATTATTAAATATTTGGCAAGGAATGTTGATATTGTGCATATTTTTTACCTTTTTGGAAAAGCAAAGCACAGTATCTTGGTCAATGTACCATGCAAACCCATACAATTTGAATTTAATTTGTTAGTATGAATGTCAGCTTTAAAATGATACCTTAACCATACTGCGTGATGCTCCTTTCTTGAGTTATTCACAGAAATATGATTAATATATTATTTCTCATAATTGATAAACAAAGCATATCTCTTCACCTGTAACAGACAGAGCCTACATATCAGTGTAGACGTTGTGCATCTGAATGTCAGCTTCAAAATGATGCATCATTTGTAGACCTAAGGGATTAAGTTCTTTATTAGTAAGTCCTTCCTGTCATCTAAACTCTACACATGCCTGATAAAAGCAGACTAAAAAAAGAGGTATTGCAAGATGGTCACTGACATATTAGATTGTACGTGGTAGCACTCTCCTGAAACAGTTCTTTCTCGGCATCCTCACCAGCTCCTTACAACAGTTATTTGCCAAACTCAGAAAAAAATATTTTACACAACACATTTCATAATAGAGTTTTACTTACTATATTGGTCCTACTTGGTCATGGGTGTGTTCCATTCTTCTCACAAGCTACATGTTAGCAATCATGCATCGCTCTCCTCATGCCATTGTGGAGGTCAGTCAAGAACAATGCAATGCCCTCCTCAGTTAGGTGAAAGGTGAACATCTTCTGCGGTGATGCTGTCATGGCAGATTGTAGATCCACTGACTCTGTGCATCAAGCCATGCATGAGCCCATTCTTTAAACGTCTGGTCTTGTGAGCTGCCCGTTGACTGTTTGCTGTTTTCCATATCTGTCGTGAAATTATATCAGACCGCACAAAATGAAAACGTGGCCAACATGACTGCAGGTGTTCAAAATTGCTGTGATTTGAAACCGTAGCCTTCCGAGTGGTTGACTGATGACCTCATTCCATCCAGTGTGCAGCACAAGAATGTCGGGCTCAGGGTAGATGGAACACTTCTCTTCCAACAACTGCAGTACTCCGCTCCAATGCGTACCTCTTCTTGCAATCCAGTATACCTTCACACTGGATGTGGGAAAGCTCAAGTTGTACCGGTTTTCAGTTTCGGAGGCATGGTTGGCAGCCCAGTGAATGTAGGAATGGCTACATACCCACAGTCTCACTTGTCGTTCTCCTGGTGGACAAACCTGCACAGGAAAGAAAATGCAAACAGATTACTACTGATGTTTGACAGATGTATTGGAAGACTACATATATATGTATATCATATGCATTACCGGTTAGCCCATCCAAATCTTCCATCATATCCACAGGGGCAGTATTCTTTGCCTTAGGTACATAACTGGTGATGACGATACATAGATACATACCTACTACCCGTGAAAACACCAAATTACACACAATGACTGAGAACATCAGAAGATACAGTCTTACCTTACCTTAGCTGAAATACTGTATGGGTGGACACTGACAAGGGAGCACAGAAAGGGCACATGTAAAGAGAAAAGGTAGGGTAAGGACCACTGCTCCACTAATATGCCAAGGACAAGCATAGGGCTCGAGCTGGTGGTTATCTGAAGTGCCCCATACCTTTGCTGGTTGCCCACTCAGACTGCTGATACCACTACAGTCTCACGACCTCCTTCAGTGTCAGCAGTCTGCCTTACCTCTGCCTTTTCTCTTTACATATGCCCATTCAGCAATGGACCTAAGGGATCAAGGATGGAGGTAACTTACTAATTGCTGTCCTGACCTACATACATTTACTGTACCATGCACCTGTACAAAAAGATAAAAATGAACCAAAAAAAATCACCTCTAATATATATATGTGTGTGTATATATATATATATATATATATATATATATATATATACATATATATGTATATGCATGTGAACAGTGTATATATGTGCAAGTACATTATGTACATACATATTATATCCACATACACACATATGCACAAATATATATATATATATATTTACGTATATATATATATATATATATATATATATATATATATGTGTATATATATATATATATATATATATATATATATATATATATATATATATATATATATATATATATATATATATATATATATATATGTATATATATATATATATGTATATATTTATATATATATATACATACAGGAAGAAAAAAATCAGGGGTTTAGGAGGGTAGGTAGTTGATGAAAAATGATGGGGGTTGCTTGCAATGACTCCAAGTAGAGAAAAAAACACAACCTGACTTATGCATTCATCAAAGTGATAACGACTTCTACTTATGTGAATAACAATGACCGCAGCTGAGACTTTATCCAGAAAAGTGATAATGACTCTCAGCTATATTGTAACTGCACGTATTGCTAATGTGATAATGACCTCCCTTTCATTACTGCAAAGTTATGGTGATACTTGCTGCACATAACCTGTTGAGTAGACATTCATTATATTACATTGTGCAGCTATTATGTAACACAGAATCAGTGTCATCAGTAAGGAGAAGACCTGAGCCATTCAGTCAAATGGCATAAACTTAGATATTACTGAGCCCTTCCACACATGACTGACAGAGCCAGGAATATTGCCCAAAATATATGGTTGCCCCATGTTGGTACTTTTGTGCAAGTAATAACATTTATGTCACTGAGCCAAACACTGAGTATAACCCCAAACAGAAATGACAAAGTCAGGAGTATGTAAATTACCTGGCTGATCCATGTAAGAATTACTCCAAAAGTAGTAAATCATTTTATCTTGCCCAGCCATCCCTCGAGTTAGAATAAGACACAGCAGTGAAAAAGGCAGCAATATTGTCCAAAATATCTGGATGAGCTATGCCAAAAATCAACAATGTAATATATCTCACACGGCCTTTCATCCCACCCAAACATGTTGTGGCAGTCTGACCATGTATGCAGAAGCACTTCCCTGATATACAATGAAATGTACACATGCACCAAAATGAAACATTCACCCAACTGACCCCTTTAGTAAAGTTTTGAGGTATGCATAATCACCAAAATAAAACATTTACCCAAAAGACCCTTCAGTAGCATTTCCTAATATGTGCAGTCACCAAAATGAAGCATTCACCCAAGCGACCACTTCAATAAAATTGTTGATGTATGCACAAGCACCTGAATTAAATATTTTCCCAAACTACCCTTCAGTAACATTCCCCAGCATTATTCAGTAGAGAAGACTGTTTCAGTTTATATTATTCAGGAGAACCAAAATATACATTCAGAACCTTTGGATATATTTATCAGCACTGTTCTTATTATCCAGCATTCCAACATTTCTATAGACTTGTTATTTATCACCAATGTTCTTAAAGACAGTATTTGGATATTGTTAACATCTGTTCATCACAAGTTTAGATATTCATTCCCATCTCATTTCATTTGTTTCCTGTTAATTCAAGTATAAAGCTGAATACATAAAAACAAACAGACAAAAAAAAATATTTCACAACCATCTCAGAAACTTGAGGCAAAGGTAACTTATACTGTTTATACCATATTTGTACTAATTAAATAGTCTAGTAAATAATAGACCAGCTCAGAGAACAGGTCATGGCCCGTGCCACCATTGTGCCGGTGAACAAACTGGTGGACTTCTTTGAGAAAGTCACCAGGCCCATGGATGAGGGTAAAACGGTACATACTACTAGTATACATCTGGCAAAAGCTTTTGATATAGTCTCCCACTCAGGGATCATAGTTAAAACTTACTGAGATAGGCATAAGCCCCTACATCATCAGATGGATAATAAACTGGCTCACTTACAGGACAGATATTGTCTGGATAGGTGAAATTTGTTTATGAATATCAAATTAACTAGATTTTTTATTAAGAATCAGTTAAATGTCATCAACTTATTAATTAAAATGAAAAAATAGCTAAGAGTTTGAAATTCTTACCACTATCATTTTTTGACTTGGCCTGATAAAACTATCTGTTATGGTAACAGGAAACAAGATATTAAATCTAATAGATCTAGGTGGGATTAACAATTAAATATTAATTAATAATTACATGATACTTGTTGATAATATGATGGCTGTATGTTTTAATATCCATATTGGAAGGAAAGAGGACTATGGTTTTCTGGTTATTGTATCTTACATTTAACTAGAGGAAACATTTGCTTTCTCTGTTATGTGCACTGTGCCATGATGGTGACACTTCAATTTATATTTTAATGTAAGTGATCTGAGTAAGGCGAGTGCTACTTTGATTAAAGTGTTACTTCTGCTGTTTCATAAGCAAATATTTCCATATGGTTGTAACTGCTTAAAAGTTAGCATTTCAATTTTGTACTGATATTTCGTTTATTTTGGAACCTTTAAATAAATTCTATATATTAAAGTGTTATATGGAAGATTCATTTTACCTAGCTCCTATTATGTACAGAAAAAAAGCTAAGGCTATTCATACACATTTGATATTTTAGTTATGTCCATGCTGTCTGCTATTTCTGCTGAATGCCCACAACGTGTTATAAAATAACGTGGCATTCATTTCCACGGTTATGATTACTACATTGCTAAAATGACTTCAATAAAATGGAAACAGTCCACTGAAAATCTAATACAAAGTCACAGGTCGTATTTCTGTGCTTCACGACCAAATAGCAGGCTCACTCTGTCAAACAAAATGAGGCTAATTAAGTTTATATCAAAAGGAGTAGCTTTTCCATAACTACAAATTCAGTAATGGGAACATTCTATGCTCTGAAAAATGATTAATATAAAACAGAAAACTAATACAGTGGTGTATATCACAGTCACAAAACAACAGCCTAGGTCTAAATATTCAGATAGTGATTAACTGAATTTGATATGGTCTGACTGGACAGTCTGTAAAAACCGACTGTTGTGCTAGAGACCTGATGACACTAGCAGATAAGTAACTTTCTCCACAGTGTAACAGCCATAGACAGAAAGGGCTTTTGGAGTTGCTTATGTGTAGCTTTTTTGTAGTTAAACCAGGGACGTTATCATTGCTTTACTTACTTCATTAGTTTACATTATTATAGACTATAACCTTACCTTTTGCGGCTTGAAAGTTATCCATATTTTAATTAGAAGGGGTTCAAAGATTCCTCATAAGAACAATCCTCATGTTATTAGTAACACATAGACTTCTGAGGAGTGATTTCAGTCTGGTTTTATAAGCAGTGGTAGGCAAAGTCTTGTTTAAAACTCTACGTTTAGACCATTTAACTTGTGGAGCTAACAGCTGCATGGGCAATTTCATATTTAAATTTAACATTGCTAAAACTAAAAAAAGGAAAGATAATAAAAAAGGTAAATTGCTTCACAAGCGCTGTCCTAACTTTGTAATAGATTCACCAAAAAGATTAAGGAAAGTTCTTCACTATCTATGTATTAAATGAATATGTAAACAAAATAAAACAAACTGACAAGTAAATGTTAATGTGATAATGGCAGTCATGCTTCTTGAAGGGCAATACTCACCAGCTTTACCATTACAACAGATAAGCTCCAGTAGAAAATTACACCTGCAATATGTTTGAAATTTTCTTCTCACTCTCCACACACATACAAACTGCTTTCATGCACGCACCATTCATTTTCTCATACACCGCTCACTCTCTCCTTCAATGCATACACTCACTCTCATAAATCTGTACACAGTCGCTACTGCATTCATACACACATACAGACTGCTTTCATGCACGCACCGTTCATTCTGTTATACACCGCTCACTCTCTCTTTCAATGCATACACTCACTCTCTCTCATAAATCTGTGCACAGTCGCTGCTGCATTCACACACACATACAAACTGCTTTCGTGCACACACCTTTCGTTCTCTCATACAGCGCTCACTCTCCCTCATACATATATGCACAGTCGCTGCTGCATTCACACACACATGCAATCTACTTTCATGCATGCATTCACGAGACAAACTTAAAAACACTCACACAAACACTTTTTTTTTTTTTTTTTTAGCATAAGCTCATCAGATACATCATGGTTACTGCCAAGCAGGAAAATTATGTCAAGGAAGCGACAGTAGTGCACCAGCTAAGAGGTACCACACGTGAACAAGCTGTACTTGATATGAGCAAAACAGGGATCAATACAGGATACAGTGGCGGTGCAAGGTAGCAAAATCATAAACCGCTATTAAAACAAATGAATCCTCTTCCGCTAGTTTGTGAAACTACCCGGGGTTCTCTTCCCTCAATCGCAAAGCCACACTACAATCCAACCACCCAGTAACCAGCTTTCTGTCAAACACGGCGGAAAACCAACCTTTTTCAAATCCAGCATTGTACTCTGTGTCAACAGTGGGCGGGCAACAGTTTTGCAAGGCTGTTCCTGTCAACCAGTAAAAGCAGAAGTGCTGTTTATCGCAGAAGAAGCTGGATTACTCTTGTCTGCATGACTTACCCAAGTAACATAATCTGTTGCGATTTGCGATAGCGGTGGCTTCCTACTGATCTATCTCAACTACTGTGGTAATGATTGCATATGCCATGTTTATCCCCACATGCTCCATTTATGTGATTGAGTGAATATGAGTAGTATCATTTTAGGAAGCCACTTCACAGTATCTTACCTACTAAAACGGTCAAATTCACGTAACACACTGAAGTTATGTACAATTCTGATTGGCTGCCACCACTTCATTTAGGAAACGCTTTGCTGTAATCACAACAGCATTCCGACCCGATTTACTCATAAAAGTCCAATAGGACCATCAGTTAACTCCACTCTAAATCCTAAGTTGAGAAGGTAACTGACAACATTCAGTTACTTAACTTATTTTTCAAAAATACCTTCAAATTAGGGCTGTAAACTTATTTGCGCTGCTGGAAAACACTCTGGGTTAACATAATGGAATTCCTATCTTCTCATGGCACAGAGGCGCCATGAGAAGGTACTCGGGGTTAATGCAACTTCTGCTGCTAAGAATCCCACCCCCCTCAGATAGGGATTCCCGAGCAGTAGACAGATGGGGTAAAAAAGTGTACAACTCTTCTACTGTTGCTATTAGAGTACTAAATTGTCAGTTCCATATGCTAAAATTTCAGCAGCATACCATGGAACTCCTCAAACAAAAAATATCATCTTTTCCTGCTTGTGCAGAAAATAGTTACAAGAGTTAATGCATTCTGCAAGTCAAGTAACTAAGCACACCTTACACTGTGGTTTTCGATGCCATAGAAGCATCTTGCTGGGCAGCAGTCACCGGTTCTGTCCTTAGAAGGCATGCTTGGCTTAAGGAACAGCCCTTGCCAGACCATGTCATATTTAAACTATTGGATGCACCCTTGCACAAAGACAGCTTATTTGGCACCAAGGCAGAGGAGGTCTTAAAAAAAGATGGAAGAAAAAGCTAAATCTATGCAGACAGTTAAGTATTTCCTGCAGGTCCAGCCACCCAGGTTCAGTAGACATTGCCCCTCCAAGCACTGGTCCTTTCCTGCCCCCTCCAGGTCAGTTCAGCCCAGACCCTGGGGAAGCAGACCCCCCCCCCCCAGACAACAGCCACAGGGAATTCAGAGATCAAAGCAATGGAGTACCTCCACTTCTAAACCAGGGAGTGCAAAGCCACCCCCTCATGGTAAGAACTCACAATGACTACACTTCCACTCCCTCCCTCTGCCCACCTGCACTTGCCCCTGGGAGGAAAACTCTCCTTCCATGCAAGCACCTGGGCCACCATTACCAGCGACCGCTGGGTCCTCAACATAGTGTCCAAGGGAAACAGACCAGAAAGAAAGTCCTTTCCATGCTCTTTATGAGGCAATAGAGCACATTCCTGCAGAGCAGATAGGCCAAGGTTTCTACTCCAGGCTCTTCCTGGTACCCAGGAAAGAGGGCACCTGGCACCCCATCCTCGATCTTTCCATTCTAAACACCTTCCTGGTGATGCCAAAATTCATAGTGCTCACCCTCCAGCAACTACTACCTATGCTCTCCAAGGATGTTTGGCTAGCCACCCTAGACCTAAAAGAGGCCTACCTACACATCCCAATCAGGGAATCATGCAGGAAATATGTATGTTACAGGGCAGGATCACTGCACTTTCAGTTCTCTGTGCTTCCCTTTGACTTATCTACTGCTCCCAGAGTTTTCACAAAATGTCTGGCTCCCGCCATTGCCTTTTGCAGGCAAAGAAATATTCAAATGTACCCATACTTAGATGACTGCCTAATTCAGGCATACAGTCAGGAAAAGCTGCTCAAGCACCTGGCCTTTGTAAAGGACCTACTGACCTCCCTGGGGTACACTATCAATGAAAAGAAATCCAAACTAGTACCCACCCAAAAAATTATATTCCTGGGAGCAAGCCTGGACACAGCATCCCAGATGGCATTCCTTACACTAGAAAAGCAAACTTACCTGACGGCCTATTTCTCTTAACTAGCCACCAGACCCCAGTTATCCGCAAGAAAATTTCTGCAAGCTCTGAGGTTCATGGCTTCTTGCATTCTACTCATTCCATATGCCAGACTGCATACGAGGAAACTTCAATGATACCTAAAAAGCCTTTGGTGTCAAACTCTCTCAAGACCTGGAAACTCTTATACAAATGATACCTTGTCTAAGGAAAGATTTTCTTTGGAGGGCAGCAGCATGCTACCACAGCAAGGGACTACCCTTATCACAACCCCACACCACCCAGACCCTCACCACAGACTCATCAGACTATGCCTGGGGTGCACACCTGGACGACAGGTGCCTACAGGGCCAGTGGAGCCCACATCAGATACATCTGCACATCAGCCAAAAAGAGATGTTAGCTGTCCAGCACGCACGCATTGACAGCTTTTAGACCCCTTTTCCTCCTCTGGGACTCTACTGATCAAAACAGACAACTCCGCTGTGATGTGGTATATCAGCAAGCAGGGAGGGACTCATTCCTACCCTCTATGCAGGCTCGCCATGACCCTTTGGCGTACAGCCTCAGCCATGCAACTACACCTGTTAGCACAATTCCTGCCTGGCTCTCTAAACTTTCTGGCAGACAACTTAAGCAGAAATCTTCTGGACCCACACAAGTGGCAGCTTAGACCAAAGAACCTTCACCCTCATAACTCAGAAATGGGGCACCCCGAAGTTCGACCTCTTTGCTTCCCACTCCAACCATCAGCTCAGCAAGTTCTGCACCAGGGAGCCTCACTACATGGCCTGGAAAGTAGATGCTCTATCCTTCCATTGGGTCAACCTCTCAGTGTATGCATTTCCCCTATTACCTCTCATTACCAGGGTACTGCTCAAAATAAGGGAGGAAAAAACTGAAGACAATCCTGTTTGCCCCAGACTGGCCACGCCAGCACTGGTACCCACTACTGCACAGCCTGTCCCCTCTGCCACCATGGCATCTCCCTCAGATTCCAACACTCCTGACCCAAAGTGAAGGAGAATTCATGCATCCCCAATTACAAACCCTCAATCTGGCAGCCTGGCTTATTCCCTGACCACTGTACAAGCTGCCAATTTCAGTAAGCAGGTTCTAGATGTTATACGTGAGGCCAAATGCCCTAGCACTAGAAAATGTTATGCTGACAAATGGAAAAGGTTCTCCACCTGGATCCAGGCTAAGGGAGCCGAAATGGCACAGCCCTCCCTACCTCTCATCCTGGATTACCTAGCTGACCTACTACACAGTGGTCTGTTCTTTTCCTCTATTAAAATTCATGCCTCTGTTATCTCTGCCCATTTCAGCAACCTCTTTTCTCACACCCTCTTATCAAACAGTTCCTAAGAGGGGCTAGCAACTTGATGCTTCCCAGAAGAGCACCTACCCCAGCTTGGGACCTAAACTTTGTTTTGGAAAAGCTCACCCTGCCCCTCTTTGAACCAGCAGCTTCAGCAGAGTTAAAGTTTCTCTCATGGAAGACAGCCTTGCTTCTGGCCATCACTTCAGCAAGAACAGTATCCGAGCTACAAGCATTAATGGCTGTAGAACCCTTCATCATTTTCCATGCTGACAGGGTCTCCCTCAGGACTAACCCATCCTTCATGCCAAAAGTGGCGTCCAGTGTTGCTCTCAACCAATCCATTCATTTACCCACCTTTTTCCCTAACCCACAAAACAGTGGGGAAAGGATACTGCACTCTCTAGATGTACACAGACAGCTCAGATTCTATCTAGACAAGACTAAATCATTTAGAAAAACTGATCAGTTGTTAGTCAGCTTTACTGCAGGAGCAGAGGGTAAAGCCATATCCAAACAAACCATTTCCAAATGAATAGCACACTGCATCCATTTCTGCTACAAGCAACACGGGAACCCCCCCCCTCCACCTCTGCAACCTTCCTCAGAGGAGTCCTCACCAGGGACATCCTTGAGGCTGCAACATGGACATCTGTTCATACCTTCACCAAGCATTACCACCTGCCATTCTTCTCCAAATCCAGGGCAGGTTTTGCCACTGCAGTCTTACAGGGCATCCTAGCCAGCTCCCAGTCTTCTTGACTGCCTCCACCCTTTTCTTCAGCTTTGGGAATCAACCCAAATGTGATGACTGCAACAGTGGAACACGAAAAACATAGTACAGTTGTGTACACTTACCATAAATGTAGATGTTCGAGTGTATTCAGTGTTGCAGTCCTGGTTTTCCTCCCTCCATCCCCCTTTTCTCTCTCTCTCTCTCTCAAGGAACTTCTTGGTATTTACTTTCTACTGATGGGGTTCTTCCACCATATCCTGGCTCCCACTTGGGGGCTCCTGACAGTTAGGGCAAGAAAAACTGATGTAATGATGTCGGCTGTCTTACTTTATACTACTGATGACCTGATGTCAGTCCTGAAGCGACAGCAACCGACGCAGAAATACTAAGCCTCTGGTATATGGGCCGACTGAGGGCTACCCTGGCAGGGATAACCCAAATGTGATGACTGCAACAGTGAATACACTCTGACATCTACATTTATGGTAAGTGTACACAACTGTAGTTTCTATCTGCCATGCTTTTTCCCCAAGACCCTACGTAGTCATCTGTTTTCCTATCTGTTTACCTTGAAAACCAGTGCCTTAAGCTGTTGGCTGAAGGTGCTGTGTGACAGTCTTCCCAAAGCAAACAGCCATCGGCCATGTAAAAGGAGACAAAACTTGAGTTTGATACGGTTGCTGTCCATTCTACTAAAAGCTAGTGAAAACCCAGAGGGTCATCCAGTGGTTGCTTCGGATTCCTCTGCTACAACTTTGTCGGAGGCCAACATGGATCCAACTTCTCACATGTCCTCAGAGGTTTTACAGGTATGTGCTCTAGATGTTGAGGGGGGAACCTCATCTGAATAGTCAAGGGACTGAGGAAGATTCAGCAGATCTTAGGGAGAGAAGAGATCCGTACTATGTTTGTCATCAAGGGTCTGACACCCAAAGAGTGTTTTGTACAGATGTCCCGCAGAAAAAGAAGCAGAAAACCAAGCATATTTCCCCTGTAGTTAAGGATGCCTAGTGTGAGTGGCAGGATTTTACTCTGGTTGTTTAATGCTTTGATTGCTTTAAAGCCTCCTCAAGGGGTGTCTATGCCTGCCTCTCCTTGGTCTTCCACCCCTCTTAAAAGGTCCAGGGGACTGGACTCCTCAGATGAAGATCAGGATTCGGGGGAAGAATACCTGGCTTACTTCTCTCAGATCCCTTCCCCTTTGGACAGTGGTTCAGAGCAAGAGGATTCTGTTAGTCCAGATTCCCCTTTGGAGGAACTCTCCTTTGGGGACATTATTACCTGTATGATGGAATTCTTTAAGTGGGATTGACCTCAAATCGACGATATCCAGAACAGGTGTTATGAGCTTCTCCGGATGGAGTCTCTTAAGCCCTCTGTTGTTCTCCCAGTTCTAGCTGTCCTTCTCAATATCTTTTTAGCAGCTTCTGTATCCCCTGATTCTCCACTCCCTGCTTGCAAGAAACCTGATGGATTTTACAAGGTTCCTGATGTATGTAAATTTCTTTATAAATGCCCTTATGATCCTTTTGTAGTGTCTCTCTTCTAACAAGTCCTCCAAGCTGTTGCCCTTTACCAAGTTTCTTTCTTCAGGTAAGGATAGTAGGGCCATGGAGAGATCGGGTAAAAAAGGATGTTCACCGTGCTATACTGCTGCAGTCATCACACTTGGGTTATCCTGTCGTCAGGCGGTCCCGTAGTCGGCCGAATCCCAAAGTCCTGGTCCGGCGTCGGTTGTCGTCGCCTCTTCCCTGATGTCAGTGCGACAGGGGTATAAAAGAGACAGCCGATTACATTTTCTTCAGTCTTTCTTGCCGCACGGTGCCCGAAGCAGAAGCAGTTCGCAAGTGCCGGTCGGCCAGCTCCTGAAATTTTCGAATCGAGTTTCAGTCCGAAGTCTTCTCTAAAGCTAAGTACCCCATTGGGGAAACTTTTCTTGCCCCAGACCGATGTCAGACAAAGTTAATAATTGTATTTCTTGTGGGAAGCAAATACCTCATAAGGATTTTCATTCTTATTGTATTCCTTGCCTAGGCCCAGACCACGACGTCTCTGGTTGTCGGTTTTGTGCTAGGTTCAACAAACGTACAATTAAGCGTCGGGCAGAATTCGCCCAGCATTATTTTGTCAGAAAATTTAACTATAGCATGCCGTCGGAGCAACTGACATCAGCAATGATTAAAAAACGCAAAGATAAGGACCGGCAGCCAAGGCCAAGACCAAGACCAGATACCGAGGCCTCAGCAAGGCCTGACGCCGGTTCTCCGGTTTTCAGTGAGGCGCCTTCGCAGCCCCTGACTACTGCAAATTCAGAAATTCTGACGGCCTCCCAAACCGTAGCAGTTGGGCCTCAGGAACCAGTTCCACCTCACTCCTCGGACGCCAGCCCTGACGGGGATCCAGAATTTTTGGATAGGCCTTCGGTCTCTGAAGGTGTTTTCAAACCGACAACTATCTCTGCCAAGCCTTATGCTAAACTCAAAGCCCCCTTGAAAGTTAGAAAACCGGGGCCACAGGCCCCTATGCCTAAAAAACAGATGCTTAAGATGGCTGAGGATTTAATTACCTTTATCAGGGGATCCCAACCCCCACCTGACAAAAGGCCTAGACTGGAGGAAGATTATCCTTCCTCTGACCAAGTATCCATTTCCTCAGGCAACTCTGACGACCAGGATTACTCCTTCCCTCCTTATGAAGACTCAGATGCTGAAGATTCCATTCCCTCTGTCTCCCCCCCCCTGAAGACTACTCTTTTGGGGAAACTTTACACACCATGAGGGAACACTTCCACTGGGAAGGCCAAAATTACTCTGACTCCAAGAAAAGACTCCATGAGTTTCTTCTTCTTCCACAGCATAGACCCCTGGCAATTCCTCCAGTTTTAGACATTTTGGATGATGTTTTCTCTGAATCCAGTTTAAACCCAGATTCCTTACCTACAGCACCAGCTAAACCAGACAGATACTACCGAGTTCCTGATACTCATAAGTTTCTATACAAAAGCCCTACTGCAGACCCCGAGACCATTTCCCAGGGTCCCAAAGGGGTTAAGGCCTCTACTGCTAAGAATCCACTTCCTTCTGAAAGAGATTCCAGAGCATTAGAAAGATGGGGAAAGAAAGTGTATACGTCTGCCACTTTGGCCATGAGGGCATTAAACTGCCAATTCCACATGCTAAAATACCAACAGCATTTGATTACACAGTTAAAGCAGAAACTGATCCCTCAGACAGATCAACTTGATTTTAAAGAGATGCAGGATTTGCTGCATGCAGCAGAACAGGTGGGAAAGCATACCTTACAGTGTGGTTTTGATTCATTGGAAGCCTCATGTAGAGCAGCTGTCACAGGGTCTGTAATACGTAGGCATGCTTGGCTTAAAGAACAAGCCTTACCAGAACATGTCAAAGCAAAGTTATTGGATGCTCCATTGCAGAAAGATGTGTTGTTTGGTGTCAAAGCAGAGGAAGTTTTAAAGAAAATGGAAGAAAAGGCAAAATCTATGCAAACAGTTAAAGATTTTTTACAGGTACAACCTCCTCGTTTCAGCAGAAACTGGCCATCAAAAAACTGGTCCTTTCCTGCATCAGACAGACCCCAAAGAGGTAGGTACAGGCGCCCAAGGGGCAGAGGCCAGCCACAAGGTTCTTTCAGGCCTAGACAATGGCATACAACAACTCAAAGAGGTGGAGACGAAAGATCTCAACCCTTCAGGAAACAAACACAATGACTTCCCTCTTCGCCTATCAAGCAAAATTGCCCTGGCAGCACCTTTGGGAGGAAAACTGGCTCTATTTCCACAAAATTGGCACATCATAACAAAGGACAAGTGGATTCTGGACATTATTACCCGAGGCTACAGATTTCATTTCCACACTTTACCACGGATGAGAGGCATGCCAAATCTGCCTCCAAACCAATGGGCAGAGGCTCAAACGCAGATTTCAGCTCTCATGGATATGAAAGCAATTCAAAAGGTACCTACAAAGGAGCAAGGTCAAGGTTTTTACTCAAGACTGTTTCTAGTCCCAAGAAAGGACAAAGCCTGGAGGCCCATCTTAGACCTCTACCTGGAGGTACCCAAATTCAAAATGCTCACACTACAGCAGCTCCTTCCCATGCTGGGCAAGGAGTCTTGGCTGGTAACGTTGGACCTCAAGAGGCATACCTGCATGTCCCTATCAGACAAGATTGCAGAAGATACCTCAGATTTTTGGCAGGTACAACGCATTATCAATTCTCTGCTTTGCCCTTTGGCTTATCTACTGCACCCAGAGTATTTACGAAATGCCTGGCATTAGTAATTGCATATTGCAGACAACGAGGAATACAAATTTATCCATATCTGGACGACTGCCTGATCCAAGCAGACAGCAAGGACATTCTATAACAGCATCTGGCTTTTGTAACACAGCTGCCCAGTTGCCTAGGGTACACAGTAAACAAAAAGAAGTCAAAACTAATACCCTCGCAACAGATAATATTCCTGGGTACCAGCTTAAATACAACAGCCCAGATGGCTTACCTCACGCCAGACAAACAAAAACAATTGACTCAATACTTCAAAAAGATAGCAACTTTTACCCAGCTCACTGCAAGGAAAATCCTGCAGGCATTGGGGTTCGTGGCATCATGCATTCAACTAATCCCATATGCAAAGTTGCATATGAGAAAATTACAATGGTACCTGAAAAGTGTATGGTCTCAACACAGGCACAGCCTCGAAACAAGTGTACGTATCATTCCCTGCCTTCAAAAAGAGTTCCTATGGTGGGCTCAAGCATGTCAAATAAACAAGGGTCTTCCTTTCGTCTTACCTCCAGCAAACCAAACCATGACAACAGATTCTTCAGACTACGCCTGGGGAGCACACATGGCAGGACAGTGCATACAGGGCAAATGGTCTGCCAAACAAATGCATCTTCACATCAACCAAAAGGAGATGCTAGCTGTGCAAAATGCACTGACAGCCTTCAAGGACCTCTTGCATCCAGGACAACTTCTAATAAGGACAGACAACACCACAGTTATGTGGTACATAAACAAACAGGGAGGAACACACTCCTACCCTTTATGCAGACAAGCTATGACCTTATGGAACACAGCATTGACCTACCAAGTACAACTACAAGCACAATTCCTGCCAGGAAAGGAAAACATATTGGCAGACGAATTAAGCAGAAATATGGCAGACCCTCACGAGTGGAGACTACACCCACAAGTATTTTCAATGATAACTCAAAGATGGGGATGTCCAGACATAGATCTGTTTGCCTCCCCCAGCAATTGCCAATTACAAAAATTCTGCACAAGGACTTATCACTCCCTAGCCTGGAAAGTGGACGCTCTATCATTCAGTTGGACAACGCTGACAGTCTATGCCTTCCCTCCACTACCTCTATTGACCAAGGTATTATTGAAGGTGAGATCAGAGAGGCCACAAATGATCCTCATTGCTCTGGACTGGCCACGCCAGCACTGGTACCCATTACTAAGGAACTTGACTCACAGCCCTCCATGGATCTTGCCTCAATTCCCACTACTGTTGACTCAGAAAAACTCTCAAACCCGTCACAGCCAGCTCAAAACTTTAAATTTAGCTGCATGGAGAATTCCTTAAATTATCAATCAACACTTCTCTCAAAGGACGTCCTGAATGTCATTTTGGAGGCCAGGAGGCCCAGCACCAGGAAGACTTACTCAGACAAATGGAAAAGATTTTGTGCATGGCACCAGGCTAAAGGTCAAAATCCCTGGATACCAAACATTCCTCACATACTGCAATACCTAACTGAGATGCTACACAAAGGCCTTTCCTTCTCCTCCATTAAGATCCATGCTTCAGCCATTTCAGCTCAATATAATACGGATCCTCCAATTTTCTCTCACCCTTTACTTAGGCAGTTTCTCAGAGGGGCTAAGAATATAAGACCCCCCAGAAAACCACTAACACCAACTTGGGACCTGAACTTCGTTTTAGAAAAGTTAACACTGCCTCCTTTCGAACCAGCCTTCTCAGCAGAACTACAATACTTGTCCTGGAAAACAGCCTTGTTACTGGCTATTACCTCAGCACGCAGGGTCTCAGAACTACAGGCACTTGTGGCAGTGGAATCTTTCATCATTTTCCATCAGGACAGAGTCTCTTTACGAACTAACCCTACCTTCATGCCCAAGGTAGTATCCAGTGTGGCTTTGAATCAGACCATTCATTTACCCACCTTTTATCCTAATCCACAGAATAAAGGAGAAAGGCTCCATCACTCTTTGGACATTCACAGACAGCTACGTTACTATTTAGATAAGACAAAGATTTTCATCAAAACCAACTCTTTGTATCATATGCTGCAGGTTCACAAGGAAAGGCTATTTCAAAACAGACCATCTCCAAATGGATAGCACATTGCATCCGATTTTGCTACTCGCACCATGGGAAGGCAGTGCCTGTCAATATTAGATCCCATTCTACCAGGGCTACTGCAACCTCAGCAGCCTTTCTCAGAGGGGTTCCAACCAAAGACATTCTGGAGGCAGCTACTTGGAGTTCAGTGCACACCTTTACCAAGCACTACCACCTTCCATTATAGTCAAAAACCAGAGCTGGTTTTGCCACTGCAGTTCTGCAGGGCATCCTAGCATCACCTAACCCAGTTTAGTACCAGCCACCCTTCCATAGCTTTGGGATTCTACCCAAGTGTGATGACTGCAGCAGTATAGCACAATGAACATAGTACAGTTTTGTACCTACCATAAATGTAGATGTTCGAGTGGTTATACTGCTGCAGTCCAGGTTACCCTCCCTCCATCCCCTCTACATACCAGGGTGTTAGTTACAACTCCATGTACATCAATCAATTGGATGCATGTCTATATGGTGTATTTGCTAACAGCTAGTACTATTGTTTATCTACTAAGGTATTGTTGCATAGCTGTTGTATTGCCTTCCTAGTTGGGGGCACCTGACATCTGGGGCAAGAAAAACTGAAGAAAATGGTGTTGGCTGTCTCTTTTATACCCCTGTCACACTGACGTCAGGGAAGAGGCGACGACAACCGACGCCGGACCAGGACTTTGGGATTCGGCTGACGACAGGATAACCCAAGTGTGATGACTGCCAGCAGTATAACCACTCAAACATCTACATTTGTGGTAGGTACAAAACTGTACTTTATACTGCTGCTACTTTATCTTTTCAAGGCATTAGCTACCAGACTCATATAACCATTTATGTTTTGGCCCTCCTTTCTCAGATATTCCAAATAGTTTCTGTCCTTCATGACTCTGTGGGGTAAGGCTTATGCCTTTTTCCCTATTAGAGTCTATTCTGAAGTTGCGTGCCACACTATTAAAAGCAGCTAAGATGCAGCTAATGCTTCCTTCAGGGCTGCTGCGTTTGGTTTTGTTATGAGGCGTTACTCTTGGCTTCATCTTCAAACTTTACTTGATGACATTAAGGCCAAACTATTGGATGTTCTTTGGATAGTAAAAATTCTTTTGGTGCTGCTGCTGAATGTCTGTCTGGGCTAAGGGCAAAGCTTTGCAGGAAGTGAAACATATTTTTGTTTCTCCTATTCCTAAGTTTCAGAGGAATTACCTCTCCAAATCTGCTTTTGTTTGCTGGCAGTCTCCCCGTCCACCCAAAGGTAAAAATGGTTCTAGATATTCGCCTCTTGCCAAGTCTATTCAAGCTCCTACTTCCCAGAAACCTACTTTTCAGGTTAAGCCAGGTTACATTTGACAGTTTGCTTCCTCCTTTCCCTTGGCCATGTTCTCTTATCCCTCCGTCTTTCCCTGTCTCTTCCAAAGTAGTTGTAGGTCACAACAGACTCTTGGGCTCTGTCCATTACCTGCCAGAGATATTTCATGGTTTGGAAATACCTTCCTCCCTTTTGGGCATCCATCAACCTCCTCGAGATCAACTTTCTCTTTTCCCTGAGGTGCTCCATTCTGTTTTGATACAGGGAATAATTCAAGCTGTGCCTGCTGCCTGGCTAGGAAGGCGGTGTTATTCTGGAATATTTTTGGTTCCCAGAAAGGAGAGCACTTAGAGACTAATTCTGGACCATTCCCAACTCAACACCTTTCTCCAGATTCTTTCCTTTCTGATGTTGTCTCTTCAGACTTTATTTCCCCTTCTTCTACCCCAGGCCTTTCTGGTCTCTTTGGATCTCAAGTATGCATACATTCATATCCCCATCCATGCCCTTTTTAGGAAATTTTTAGGTTTCTCTGTTTCTTCCTTGCATTTTCAGTTCTTCTCTTTGCCCTTTGACCTCTTTACTGCTCCAGGGGTATGTACCAAATACCTGGCTTGCGTCATTGCCTTTTGCAGGATGTGAGGAGTTTAAATTTTTCCTTATCTGGGTGATCTGCTCATTAAAGCATCTTCCCCTGATGCTCTGCTAGAATCTCCAGTTTACGTTTTCCCTGTTGTAGAGTCTGGGATTCACCACGAACATTCAGAAATCAGCTGTGACCCCTTCTCTGGATCATAGTTTCCTTGGTTGTAGACTTCAGACTGTCCCCATGTTGGCATCTCTGCCAGCCACCAAGGTCCTGACTCATATTGCTTTTTTTCTCTCTCTTCTTCCACTGGCTCCGGTTTCAGCCAGGGGCTTTCTTGGGTTCCTGAGGTTCACCATTCCCATATTCCCTCTGGTCAGGCTCCACATGAGAAAGCTACAGTAGTACCTTAAGTCAGCATGGCTCCAACATTGCCACCCTTGGGCTTCCCAGTCCCCATCCTTCCTTGTCTCAAGCTTCAGTGATGGATTCATCAATTTTCTCTCAACCTGGGGCTTCCTTTCTAGGCTACAATCCTGACACAAGAACTCTTTACAGACACCTCAAACAGGGAATTGCGGGGCCTCCTTCGGCTCTCTCAAAGTTCAGAGTTTCTGACTTCTTCAGAGGTCAGACCACATCAGTAGAAAGAAGATGAGAGCTCTACTTCTAGCTCTTCAAACTTTTCATTTCCTATTTCTTCCCAAGCTCTTCAAAATGTTTATAGACAGTACCACTGAGAAGTGGTATGTCAACAAGCAAGGGGGTACAAGGTCCTTCCTTCTTTGCAGACTAGCTCTTCAGGTTTGGGACCTAGCAGTCGTATGTCAAGCTGCTCTTCAGGCTGCTTACTTTCCCTCAGACCACAGTCTGGTGGCAGTCTCTTTGAGCAGGTCCAGCACACAAGCTCACAAATGGGTACTTTACAGAGATGTGTTCCTGGACATTGTCCATCAGTGGGGTATTCATCAGGTAGATCTTTTTGCCTCCCCTCTTAACAGATAACTTCCTCTATTCTATTCCGGAGTCCCAAGCCCTCTGTCTTTGAAAGTGGACACCCTGTCTTTTTCTTGTAAGGGAATGTTTCTGAACGCTTTCACTCCCCTTCCTCTCTTACCACAATTCTTCCACAAGATCTGGCAGGACTGTCCCAGAAACTTGCTAGTGACTTCCTTTTGACCCAAACAACAGTGGTTCTCCCTTTTTTCTCACTTGGCCAGGGGCAGTCACCATAAGTTACCTCACCCGATGGACCTTCTCACACAAGACAAGGGGTCTCTTATCCATACTCACTTGTCCACTCTTCAGCTGACACTGGGTGATAGGGTTTTAAACCCTTTTAGGTACCTCTTTTCTGAGAACGTGCTTCACATCCTGCAGGAAGCCCACTACCAGGAAACTATATTTGTCCAAATGGAAAAAACTTTGTCTGGTAGTGTCTTGCCATCAGGATCCTCTCTCTGTGGAGATTCCTCTGTTTCTCTTATTTGTGCGACCTGTTCCATGCTGTGTTAGCGTGTTCTTCAGTTAAAGTTCATCTGTCACCAATTTCTGCTTGACTTCTCGACTCCTCCTCTGACATCTAGATTTGAAGTCAAGTAATTTCTTAAAGGTGTCCTTCATATCAGGCCTCCCAGGAAGCCTATTCCACCTTCCTGGGATATCACTTTTGTTCTTGAAAAATTGACTCAGGCTTCCTTTGAGCCTGCTGCTTCAGCTTCCCTACAACATTGTACTGTTCTTCTTTTGGCTGTCATTTTGCCAACAGGATATCTGAACTTAAGGCTGTCATGGCTGTTTCTCCTTTCTAAGTTTTCCACAAAGACAGGTTTCGTCTTCGTAATAACCCTTCTTTTATGCCCAAGATGGTCAATGAGTTGCTCCTGAATTAGTTTATTCAATTGCCTTCCTTTTTTCCTTCTCTGCAGTCTGCCAGTGAGAAGATTTTTCACACTTTGGATTTGCATAGACAACTCAGATGATATTTGGATAAAACTAAAGTTATTCGCAAGTCTGAGCAACTTTTTATTTTCTTTCATCCAAGGTTGTTGGGTTTAGCTGTTTCTAAGGAAATCATCACCTCTTGGGTTTCTAAAGCCATTTATTTTTGTTATTCTTGGGAAATGTTGCTGTTGCCTCCTCTGGTGGTGTTTTTTTTCATGGGGCTGGATACCAGTTCTACCTTTGAGGCTTCCACTTAGTCTTCTGTTCATACCTTTACTAAGCATTACAAGTTAGATGTTATTTCCAAAGCTAGAGCTGATTTTGCCAGCCCTATCCTGCCTGGGTTTGTGGAGGGTGGCTCCTCAGTGCCATCCTCCTCTCAAGTTTCCTCTTGAGCTTTTGTATTCTCCCTTCAGGTATGAATACTGTAACAGTGATATGGAAGGACATAGTATAGTTGTATACAATCTTACCATAACAGTAGATACCTTCTCTTCAGTGTTTAAGCATTTGCTCTTTCCTTCCTGCCCCGTCTGTTCTATCCTGTTCTTTCTTGCCCTCCTGGCTGAGGGTCTCTTCCCCATTTTCTCCTTCTGGATGTCGATGTTCTTCCTTGTCCCTAGGGTCATTCTGTTCCTTCTGGGGCTTTTTTCAGTTCTGAGTGTGTACATCCATATGTCTGCTTTATGCTTTGCTCTTTGCACGGGGAACATACGTGTGATGTATGGTGCTTGTAAGTACTAAAGACTTTGGTAAACTAGCCAGACGTGCACTAGATCCCTTCAATTGTGAATACTGCAGCAGTATAGAGAAGGACATCTATTGTTATGATAAGATTTTACTCAGCTGCACTTTCTTCTCTCTAAGTTGGAATATGTCCTTCCTCTGATTATCTTTTAATCAACACAAAATTCCCAAAGACTTCAAATTACAAAAAATAAAATTTTCAGATTTGCCCTCCTTGGTGACAGCAGATCTCACTATAAACTTCCTGCATTAAACAGACAACTTATCTCCTAGGTTCTGTTATTCACAAAGTTCTAAACGGTTGCTGTTGTACACTTCTGAGATAGAAACTACCCATTCAGGATCAGGTTTACTCCCTAGGAACTACCCAGGAGAAAGCTATCACATTAAGTAGATCTCCATATAAAATGGCTACTCTAGAGCATGCCTTCTTCTGCTAGGTCAAGCAAGAAATAGACTACCCCCTGAATTAAGGGGCCTGGAATCTCTCACTGAGTTCAAAAAGCCCTTCTCCAACCACTTGCATAAGGAAACTGAGTGCTAAGTGCTTTAAGGACAGTGGTTAACCTCACCTGTAGCATGGCAGTCACTGTGAAATTTTGAATTTTCACAGCATGCTACTTTCAGCATGAAAGTCTTTCACTGATTGTTATCCTAAGCATTGTCCTGCTAATTTCCTGAAATGTTGAAATTCCAAGTAGACTTTATGTTTGTTTGTGTCTTTCGGCTTTTCCCAGTTAGGGGTCGCCACAGCGTTACTCCGGTCCGCTAGTGATTGGTAGTTGATTTTTACGTGCCGAGTTACCAGCCCTGACGCACAACCTTCAATGAAGGTATGCCCATTCACGCATGTCTCCATGCAGAAGATGCTCTAGCTGAGAATCGAACCGGACAGCGTCATACTGTGAGGCGACAACGCTACCGCAGCACCGCAAGTAGACTTTATGCATATACTGTAAATATTTTAAACAGCTTTGGTTTTACTGTTAACTCCAGCTCTCCATCATTTTTCTGTACATAACAGTGTAACAAGTGTAAGGATCCTCAACAAACGTGTTTGTTCCAAGACTCTTAAAAAAGCATTCAGTTTTGCATTTGTTATGTATTACATGCTTGTTAAATGTTCATACTGTTTGCTTTTTTTTCTGTACTTTCATGTTGTGGCAGAAGAGGGTCATCAGACCAGTTTGTCCACCTAGTTACCAAATAGCAAATGCATTTTCTTTCTGATAAGTGATGGGTATGTCACATTTTGTCAGGGTGGAGAATGCAGTATCCACTAGAACCCATCTACTGTGAGTGTCTTTGCATCAGTATTAATTAACTGTCTATCTTGTTGGCTGTGTGATATTTTCATTCACTGGGTGCTGTCAACACCAAAAATCTGTGTACTGACAATGGCAAAATGGCCCAGCAAACTTTGTGATTGAGCTGCAGAAGTAAATGACAGTTAGAGCTGCAGCATGTACCTGAAGGTTACAGGTGTGTACATTTCATGTAATCTTTACTACAAACTATTAAAGGGTGAATGACAAATCACTTCCTGTAAGTGTGTATCAAGTAAAAACTCGCACTTGCAGTTTAACAGTCTGCCAGATTGCATTAAAATTGAGTCTTGCATTATCCAATCCATCCACGTCAACATAAGGAATATTCACTATCAGATGCATCTGACACAGCAACTGCATCTGTTGTAAAAGTTTGTAGCTTCTTCTGTGCTTTCGTGCTGCACTCATCTCCCCTGTATTTATTAGATTTAATTTGCTGCCCAAGTGACTGTAATCTCTTTCTCGCTCTGCTAAGTGTAGATTTTTTTGTATCTTAATTTCTGTTTTGTCAGAGTTTACGTGGTTTTCACAGTCTGTTCTTTTTCACTTTTTCGTATTTCCTTTCCTTCTCTCACTCTTGCATGGCTGGTTAGGTTTAGTTCTAGATTTGTTTGCTTTTTCTTTGTGTTGTTGGTTTGTTTGTAGTTTAGTGTAGATTTTGTGTCTTGGTTTAAGCTTGACTATTCATGAAGTAGTAGTCTCAAGGAAGAGTTCCTGACCACAAAATTCAGCCCCAGGATACCCATGAGCTATGTGTGGGTACAGCTGAGGCTAGAACATTTAGATGCCCTTCTGTTGCATTTTAGGGCCTTTGACTCGTGCTGCTTGCAAAAATTTAGGATTAAACTAATTTTAAAGGGTCCTTTCCTTAACTGTGAAGATAAAGAAGAGAAGAGGGATGACAAGAAAGCAGTAAAAAAAAAAAAAAAAAAAAAAAAAAAAAAAATTACAACAGGGCACCAGAATCCTCTCCATTGACTAATGTACTGAGGGTTGAATTGGAGCAGGAGGCCCTGGCACTTACTGCGTCAGGGCCGTCCATTGCTTCCTTGCTGAGATTGTTTTGTTTGGAGACTGTAGTCATTTTGGATCAGTCCCCTTGAAAGAATGCCAGAAGCTGTTTTTCAAAGCACATGCTATGGAAGTATCTTCGGTCCCTTCTTCCCTCTGCACATTTCTATAGGTCTTCATAGTCTCTCCCTGAGTATTAATTGGGATCACATGAAGGGTTGAGTATCATCCCATCCCCTTTGGTATGTAGGGCAGTTTGGGCTGTCCCTTTGACTCCCTGTACATGAAGGTCCTTCCTTGGCACGTCTTGGTGTCAGAGCCGATGTTTATCCTGGGGCATCCTCCTGCACTTGGTAGATCTGATCCCCCGGTGCAGATATCCAAGCCTCTGGCTCATTTGACTCCAATTCTTCTTGGTGTCTGTGGGTGTCAGCTCAAGACTCCTGCCTTTGAGTCACTTTTGCCTTCAGTGCCAGTTTCTTCGATCCCATTTTTAATGTCTGGCTTTTTGGCATTTGACAATTTAGTTTTGGAGCTGTCTGGACCATTGGTGTTGATAGCAGCCTGCTTCAGACCATTGATGTCAGCTTCATTTGAGATGGAGACTATGCCAAGACGGCTCTCTCCAATGCCAATGGATTCCACTTCACCTTTTGACGAATTTGAGGATCATCACCCAGATTCAGTGAGATGCTACAATTGATGAGGGGCACTTGGACAACTAAACCTCCCTTTCCTGAAGGTTCTGTTTGTGACATTCATATCTGCTCCCTCTACCTCCTTGGGTGGTCTATCCCACCAGTTTCATGTTCGATTTAGTGGTGAAGGATGCCTGGTAGAAACCGGATGTAGCAGAGTCTGTCCCTAGAAAACTTGACAAAATCTTTCGACCACCTAAGGGTGGACTCTTTTGGAGCAACGGTACTCTGGTAGACTTCATTATTGTGGCAGCAGCCATTAAAGAGAAGCTCTTTGGAGAGAGTTCAGTGGTTTATCCTCAAAGCAAAGAATATAGAATGAAGCAGGTTTATACCTCAGGCACTTTTACTCTGAATGCATTAAACTGCCTGACACACATGACGTGGTTTCAAAGTGACATAGCCAAACAGACATTGGACTCCTCAAGGAAATCTGCCACATTTAATATTCATAAGAAGATTAAATTACAGGTGGTCAGTATGTTGACTGTGTCTAATTTCTCCATGAGTCATTTTCTTAATTCCACTGACATAGTGGTTAGAACAGTGGCATAGGTATCGGGTGCCACGCCACTTCACTAATGGCCGTTATGATGGTTGCACTTTGTTTGGACCAAAAGTTAACTAAAAAGTTTTGAAATGTGGACAGAAAGGGAAAGACACTGTCATTTACAGCAGTTCATTTTTGAAAACCTGAAGCCTTCCTTTTCTAGGAATCAAAAGGGCTGCAAAAATCTCCACTTTAGAAAATCAGTGTGCTTTCCCTTTCATTCCACTTCTTATAGGGGCATCCTTGCAGAGGAGGCCGCTTTACCAAATGTATCTCTCCAGGCAGAGGGATATCAGGTATTCTAAGACCCTTCCTTGACGGGAGGCTATGTATTTCAGTGGTCTAAAGGCCATTTAGATGTCATGTTGTCCACTTTTGCAGTAGTGAATTGCAGCAGGACCTGAACATCCAGCCTAACTTCTAGAACTTTGCATGCTTCCAGCTTCTGGCCATACAGGTGTCCTCCCGCCTGCACATTAACTTGTCAGTGGCATAAAAAGGACATGTATCTGTGCCATCTTTTTAATTCTTTCTTGCTGCAGTACAAACGTGTTTTGATGTATATTGTGCTAGCTTTCTTCAGTTTGTCACTTTAGTGTGTCTTCTGGAATTTAAAGATAAGTTTCCCATTGGGGAAATCTTATTGTTTGGATGACTCATTGCATAACTATATCTTTAGCAGTTCATCTGGCACCATGTATGAATGTCAGAAGCTAAAGTTTCTAGGTGCATTTTTTTTTTTGTAGTAAGGAGATCTCACACGGACTTCCACATAGAGCATCTGTCTTATTTGTGGCCAGAGTTGGTATCCCTAAATGTCATCACTGTGCTCGCTTCAACAAAAGACTATTACATAGGGAGCCGAGACTCTGAAAAATTTTGTAAAGCAGAGAAGGCAGAGCTCCTTATGCAAGGCTGTCATTTTGTTGACCAAGTGTACTGTGAGCAACCCAAAATAAAAGGAGAATAGTGCCCATATGAGAAGGATGCAAGGGAAGAAGATTATATAAATCCAGCAAATAAAAAAACGCAGCACAGGCGACAAATGACTCGACCCAAGTAAAACCAACTGGTAGAACACACATAAAAGGCTGAGTCAACGTGATGTACAAGTGAACAAACCCACTGTAAAATAAAAATAGAATTCTTTAATATGTGAGTGCTTTTGCAGTGTGTACACTGCTTCATCAGACATGGTTAGCAAACTATCCACTCAAACTTAAATAGTGAGAGTGAAAGAATGCATCCACTCAAAAATTACATCTCATTATGACATCATCAAATACACTTAATTACTCTGCCGACTACATTTAAAAATACAATGCACCATATCTGAAATACAGCATCACAATGCTACATATATTAAATGCTAAAACCTTTATAAAAAACAATGTAAAATTACTTGTACATAAAAATCTTAAAAAACAAACACTGTAATACGTTTTGTTTTATGATAGGTATTTAAAAGCAGGCTTCTTTCACCTGTAAAGCTGCCTCAATTTCAAAAAAGGCTTTAGAAATCTCATTTAAGCCCTTACCCCTGTCAGCTTGTAACCTTACCATCCACTTTACTTCCTGTGCTTCAGTTTTATTCTCTATATCGCCACCCCTATTGTTAAAATGCATTTTGTGTATCACCATAAACTTAAGTGTTGGTCCAGACCTAACAACATGCTTAGCTAATGCATCATTATCAGATTCAATGGTGATGTCATAAACATGCTCACGAATACGGTCTCTCAACCTCCGATTAGTTTTGTGTACATAAAGACTATGGCACGCCTGGCACTCTGCTAGGTATACCAAGTTAGCAGTATTACAGTTGGCTGCAGTCCTGAACACTTTCCCATTGTCCGGATGTGTAAAACTACCTGTTGTGTCAATATAGCTGCAAAATCTACAATTATTGCAAGATAATGTACTAGCAAGTGTGCTTCCAACATTCATCATCCTATCATCTTGATAGCACAACATATTCCTCAATGACCTCTTATTCCTAAATGAAAATCCGGGTTGGTCACGTACCACCTTCCTAATTTCAGAATTACAGGTGAGTATAGGCCAATACTTCTTAACTATATCTGTAAATTGATTAACGTTGCTACTGTAATGCAATGGCATGCGTACAACATCATGCTCATTAATGCGTCTAGTGATACCTTCACTAGCCCCAGCAAAATAGGGTTTGGCTATAGTAGTACATAGCCTGGTAGTGCTACTAAAAGTACTCTCAAGCTCACATCTATTGTAACCTCTGTCAAGAAACCTATCTTTCAAGGCGGTCAAATCTGCCTCAAATTTGGGGTGATCTGTATTTAACCTGGACATGTGCATGCCCTGCCCTTTGGCAATATTCTTGAAAACAGGAGCCTACCACACATATGGACATCACATCCTCCCGGCCAAATGTCTCCTGCCATTGTTGGTAGGTCTGGATGCCTCCCTGCAGATGTTTGGTTATGACGTCCCTATCTTTATCTGCAGGGGTGGAATATGGTATCTCCAGAGTGTTTGTGTGTGAGAGGAATCAGAGCTTCTAAAATTGAGATTGTCAGCAGCCGCCAGCATAGGTGGCCTCTAAGGTGGTCACTGAAAACTTCCAGCCCAAGACATTTATGCAGCAGACATTTGCTGTCTTGCCTCATCATGAGCTGGTGGGTCTTCATTTCTTTCTTCCTTTGCAGTCTTCCTGTCAGATTTAATGAACTTGGATTAGGATTTTATTAACCTTTAAGAACCTGTAGGTGTCTTCAGGATAGGAGGTGGTGTCAGGAGGACCCCCCCTCCACCAAAGAATCAGAGTCCTCCCTCTCAGAGATGGATGAAAAGTCATAATATCCCAGGATGCCTCCTAAATAGCTTGAAGTAAGACTTACCAGGCTTACTAGTATCTGTGGATGTCCTTCTGTTCATATGCTGCAGTATTCATAACATGAGGAAGTCTGCCTTCGTCTGATTTGTACGTCTAGCCTGTATACCAAAGTCTAAATGCTACTGCAAGGTACGTGCAATGGCACACATATCTCAGCATATGTCGGCCATAAAGAGATGTTGGCTATAAAGCGGGTGTCAGTTCGTACCTACCACAAAACTTTTCTTCCTCGTGTCCAACTGCCAGCTTCAGTCGTAGCTCACCAGATAACTTGCGTTTGTGCATCAGATGAGCACCCCGTAGGGGGTGTTTCATTCCTTTTGGTTACTGTTGCTTTTTTTTTTTTTTTTATTGCGAGTACATGTCAGCTAGGAAGGGCAAGTCTCAGTGTGGAAGGCAGATTTCACATAAAGACTCCCACAAGCTTTGCTTATTTTGCTAAGGCCTTTGTTCCTAAAACCCTCCATAGCCACCTAGTGTCCATTAGGTTATATTTGGAGAATCAGCGCCATAAGCGCTTAGCTCGAGACATGGAACCGACGTTGGGCACTTCAGAAGAAGCGCAACTCAAGGTGGTCAAGAATCCTCGGCTCCGGGCATCCTTCCTGAGGCTGATGTAGGCCTGGAGGCTGCTGTGAAATCTGCAGAGCCGCCATTGACAGGTACCTCGGTGGAAGCCATCAAGGAATCTGTAAGCACGTCCCACACAGATTCACAATTGTCCGACTCGGGTGCTGGGGGGGGGGGCATGGTTGGTTATCTGTGAAGGCCCGTGCGGTGTGATACAAGTTGTTGTTCATGAGGATGTTCTTTCGGATGTCGTGGAATGCCACCCGATGTCAGGCCCTTCTACCTTCCATCGCCTGGCTCCTGAGGCTCCAAAGAAGAAAAAACTAAAAACTAAACACGTTTCCCTGGCTCCTCAGGACCAGACTTCTGATCAAACTCCTGATTGGCAGGCCTTTACCCAAGGTCTCTTTAATGCCTTCATGACTCTCCACCAGACGTCAGACTGTTTTCCAACACAGGCCTTTTCTACTTCCACCCCTTTGAAGTGGCCTACAGAGGATGTCTCTTTTGAAGAGGACGATTCATCAGAGGATGAATTGCTTGCCTACTCAACTCAAATTGGTTCTCTGCTGGGTTATGCCTCCCCAGAGGAGGAGGAGGAATCTAATGGTACGGATTCCCCCAGGGAGAATATTTCCTTTGGAGAGACTATTTTAAAGATGAAGGACTTCTTTAAGTGGGATTGCTTCCAGGTTTAAGAGATTTAAAAGAGGTACTATGACCTCCTACAGATGGAATCCCCTAATCCTTCAGCCATCCCTTCAGTCCTGATGTCCTTCTTGGATGCCTTCACTGCAGCTTCCAAGTGCCCAGACTCCCAGCCCCCTGACAGATTTTACAAGGTGCCTGAGGGTGCCAAATTCCTTTTTAAGGCACCCCCCACTGACCCAGCTACTGTTTCAGTGGAAGCAGGTAAAGCTTCCAAACTTTTAACTTCCACCTCTCTGCTTCCCTCTGATAAGAAAAACAAGGTTATGTAGAGGCTGTGGAATAAAGTGTATACTTCTGCAATCTTGGCCTTTAGAGCAATGAATTATCAGACCACATGGCCAAATGCTCCCTGGCTGTTATGGCAGATGCAGTGAAACTCCTGTCAGAGCTTCCAGATTCTCTCAACAAAGCCAAGCTGTCCAGCATTCTTAATTCCTGCTCCCATGTTACTAGGCACTCCATCAAATGATGTTGTGATGCAGTGGAGGCTTTGGCTATGGCTGCATCTATGGGGTCTGTCCTGAGAAGGTATTCATGGCTTAGATTACAATCCTTGTCAAATGATATCAAAGCTAAACTCATGGATGCCCCTCTGGACAACAAGGCCTTATTTGGCACTGCAGCTGCAGAGCTATTTAAAACTCTTCAGGAAAAGGGGAAGGAACGCCAGGATTTAAAACACATTTTTGTCTCGCCTGTCCCTCGCTTCCAGAGAAATTACCCAGCCAGAACCACCTTTGTTAAGAAGGCAACTAAATCTCTTCCACCAAAAGGTGAGGGATGCTAGGAGACAGGCTCCTTCTAAGTCTGCTTGCTTCACACCCTCTCAAAAACGGCCTTTTCAGACCAAACCTGGTAGTCTGTGACTATGCAGTTTTGTCTGTGCTACCTGAATGTTGAGGTATTTAGATAAATATGAAAATTATTACAATTCAAATAAATAGTATACAAATAATATTCAGTATCTCTTTAGCTGCATTAGACAGAGGTCACCTATCAATGCAGTTGTGCCATCTTGTATACTTGAAGATGAAATATTCTGATTCCTTCTGTGTAGTATGATTTTGGAATTATTAGTGCAAATATGAACAAGCAATATTTGACACGCAGAAGCATCAGTAGGTGGTAACTACAGAAACTTTGGAGGCGCACTCGGCTGTAATAATTTGAAATGGTACCAAGTTGGACCTTAATTGTCGAATAACTAGCTCCATTATTGAAGATGGATACAAGGATGTCAAGAACAGCTGGGATAGGTGCTGAAAAGGGGGTCTAATTGTCTCTGGAGGACTCGCATCTTTTCTATTTGCTTTTATAAATCTTCCTGGTGGAAGCTTTCTGGGATACTGTAAGGATGTGACAAACTGTGGAAGAAAGCCTGGAGTTTCTAGCTATCATTAGAAGTGGGGAAACCATGCGGTCAACTAGAGGGTTTAACTATCCAGGTGAGATAACCAGGATGGGTGAGATGGAAGGTCTTGAGAAGGATCCGGCACCCAGGGAGGGTGAACTAGGTGAGGCCACAGGTAGTGAACCACACTTGTCGAGGCCAGAATGGAACAATGATGATTACCTTGCTGTTTCGCTGAAATGCTTTCTGGAGAAAGTTGGAGATAAGGAGTGTGGGGGGAGGGCATAAAGAAGATTGAGGGAGCCAATCATGAATCAGAGTCTCTTTCTTTGACTCCCCCTTTGGAGGTATCAGGGCCAGGTACCTGCTGCACTTTGAATTGAGTGGAGAAGCAAAGAGGTCACAGCATGGTTGGGCCCACTGGAGAAAAATCATTTCCACCACTGACTGATTGGGAGACCACTTGTGTGAAAGTAAAATGGGCCTGCTCAATTTGTCAGCTAGCACACTGGATTTCCCCAGAATATGCATTGCCAATAGAAAGCAAATAGAAGATATCACCCTTTGCCACACACTCATAGCCTCTGGACATAGTGGGTGGGATTGGATTCCCCTCTGTTGATGTACCAGACTGCTGACATGTTGTCCCTCTGAATAGCAACCATTCCTAGAGGAAGAACATCATGAAATGCTTTCAACATCAGTAGGACTGTTATCATTATTAGGATATTTATTTGAAGATTGGCCTCTGAGACCACATGCCTTGGACTGTCCTTCCTAAGTAATGCCCCCATCCACCTGTCCTAGTTGCGAGTCATCCATTGTTACCATGGCCTTGGGGATGGAAGAATGAAAGGGCGGCCCAGTAAAACAATTTTTGCATAAATCCACCAGGTTATTTGTTTGCAAATATTTGTGATTCGAACAGGTGCTGTCAGAAAATGGTGCCTTATGACCATTGCACTGCAGGGCTCCATTGTAGAACCTTCATTTAGAACCTTGCTTATGTACCAGCACTGTCGATGCTGCCATTGATCAGAGGAAGGAAGAGAAAGAATATGCAAGGCTTAGGTCCATAGATTGTTTAATCTTATCAATGGTAGACTTGCGATTTGTGTTACCATATCCAGGTAGGCACCAATGAATTCCAGGGCTTGAGTAGGGGAAGGTTGAGACTTGATTATTGTGAGCACAGATGGAGCAAGAAATCCCTGGTTTGAATCAGTAGAGGATTGGTGGAAGCAGAAAGGAGACAGTTGTCTAAGTAAGGAAACATCAGAATCCTTACAATCTCAGGTGAGCTGTAACCACTGCCATACACTTGGTGAACGCCCTGGGGGTTGTGTTGTGACCAAAGGACAGGGCTGTGAACTGACTGTGACTAGCTCCCAGCTGGAAGCTTGGATATCTCCTGGAGCACCTGTGTATCTTTATATGATAGTACGTGACCTGGAGATCTCTAGAGCACGTCCATTCATGCTCCTGTAACAGTGGTAGAATTGACCTAAACTGTGACTGTCTGAGACTTCAGTCTGAATCAGTTTGTCAAGCACTCACTGAGGTCAGAATTGGTCTTAGGTTCCCTGTCATCTTTGGCACTAAAAAAGAATCTTGAGTAGGTCCTGGATCCTTGTTAGTCTGCGGGGGGGGGACCACTTGGATGACCTTTTTTCTCAGCAGCTTTTCTATTTTTATGGCAGCTGGTGTCTTCTGACTAGCCAGAATGATGTGAATTCTTCTGTTGTGCTGTGGAGGTAGAGGAGAAAATGGTATGTAATAACCTCTGGATATTGTACTTTGTACCTAGGTATCTTTGGTAATGGCTGTCTAGGCTTCTGGGTGTAGAGATAAGCACCCCCTGACTGCCTCTAGAGCACAGCAGTTGGACCTCCCTTCAGCGGCACTAAAAGGGCTTCTCAGAAGAGAGACCTCTGAAACCTTGATGCTGTGTTCCACTTGTGCCACGGGGCAATGTCTTCTATTAGAGTTTCCCGTTCTGCCGCAGGATATCTGTCTCCATAGAAGCCCTGGGAAGAACCTTGCATCTTTTGGAACCTCATCTTTCTTCCTCCTCTCTGGTTCCGGGAGAAGGTCCTTTGAGAGGTAAAAAAAAACAGATTCCTACAGCAGATAATATCTTCCCATCCTGCTTGCTCCAAGAGAGAGAGTTTCCTTTATCTTAGGGCCATAATGGTGGGTCCATTAAAAGGTGCACTGATGAATGAAGACTTGAAGGGCTCCACAAAGTCACAGAGACTCATCCAGGCATGCCTTCTTACAGTAATTCCTGAACCTGTGGCAGTTAAAGCTCCTTCTGAGGTGTGGGAAATCAGTGTCATGGAAGGATTCGATAGAGACTGGAGGGTGGCCAGTTGTAAAGAAACAATCTTCCTGTCCTTTGCAGACATGGACACTGAAAGGATATTAGAAAACTCTTTGATCAGTTCCCTCTGAAATCTCATAATGTGTGCGAAATGATTAGCGACCTGAGAGCAAAAGTCGCCGAGGCGTCTACACACTTCCCAAATCTGTCCAGCATCCTGGACTCTGTTAGGTGAATGGACTGAAGAACTGTGTTCTGTGAACTTTCTTGGTAGCATTCACCGTGAGACCCCTGCTCCACTGAGCCCTATACTTTGGTGCAACAAGGTATTTGGTCTATTGGGAATAGGTTGTATGGCATCTGGACCCTTCCAAGCCTTTAGGGGATGAGGTCTGCCATGTCAGTCTCTTGGGGGGGGGGGGTACCCAAGATGTAGCTGAGCCAGCTCCGAAAGCCTCAAGAAACACAAACTCCTCCTGGGGGTGAGGTGGGGGTCAGGAGAAGATGAACCCTCTTTCTGTCTCAAAAGATTGAGTGTTTCACCAAAAAAGACATCCTTAAGTCATGATCTGGGGACCTTTCCCTTTCATCAAAGTCAGTGTCTTTTGTTAAAGATGCTTGTGGAGAGTCTAAGTGCCTTCTTTTTATATGTTTGTTTCTGAAGGGGCTTTCTGTTGGGAGGTTCCAGGGAGGACTCGGAAGTGCCAGTAGAGTCTTGAATGAGGACTGTCTTCAGACTTGATCAGACTGGCTGTCCTGATTGGACAGGATGAAAAGTCTCCGTGTCCACAGTAGACAGTTGAAGGTGGGATGGACCTGAGGGGGGGCAAGGATGTCTTGTCCACAGAGATAGAAAATGCTTTTCCACTACTGCAAAGGCAGAAGCCATGAAAGAACCAAGTACTGGTCTGACAGGTTCCATAGACACCTGCCCAGGATGGAACCCATTCTGTCCAGGCTCCTGCCTTGATGCAGGGGTTGGTGCTAAACTGTTTAGCTGTGAAGCTCCGAGAGGAAGGGATGGCTCCAAAGACATAGGTAGGCACTAGGCTATTGGGCCCTAGGGCCTATATAAGCCTAGCCAAAAAGGTACCCTGGCTTTCACCACCCAAGAAAATTATTTTCCTGTGCCTCTGTCGAGCAGAACCACAGAGGTGATCCTTGGGGTGAATTTCCTATTTCCCATCCAGTCATAAAGATTTGTCTTGAAGAGTGCTAATAAGGAGCTTTGTTTGATATAGATAGGTAGTTTGCTCCAGAGAATGGGAAGTCTCTGGGACAGGAATCTATCCCTTCAGCATTTTCTGTTTATTGTGGTGACAAGGTTTAGGTCCCTAGAGCGTGTAGCATGGAGGGATTGGGATTTCTTTAAGTGGAGCATGTCCAACAGCTCTGGGTTTGACATAGCTTTGTATGTTAGGCAGAGATCGCCTCTGAGTAGGCGATATATGATGGAGTAAAGCTGGAGATTTTTGAGACGGTCTGCATAGGGCATCTGTTTGAGGCCAGTAATCCTCTTTGTGAGGTATTTCTGTGGCCTTTCCAGTTGTTGAAGATGTCTTGTGAGGTACATACCAAAAGGGGCGTTGTACTCTCTAATGGGTCTAATGAGTGACGAGTATAGGGGAACAGTGACCTCTTTTTTCCTGGATGAAAAACCTTTTGTGATGAGGTGTGCCACTTAGAATGATTTCCTGACTACTGTGGCGATGTGATTATCAAAGGAGAGACTACTGTCCACCTGTGTCCCAAGGTCTCATCACACTTTCGGTGTTAAGTAGACTACCACCTCTGTGGTAACTCATGGGTACAGAGTTTTCACCAAAAGAGATGACTACACTTTTTGGCATTGAGCTTGAGGGCATGGCTTTGACATCAGGCATCTGTCTCAGTGAGGCCCTTTTGTAGGATGTCCACATTGTTAGGAGTTTCGATTATGGCTCCTAGTTTGGAGTCATCTGCGAATTTAGCCAAAGACCTTCTGTGTTAGCCTGTACTTCAGAAAAGTAGATAGGGGCCCAGGACTGAATCCTGTGGTACTCCACTTGTCACTGGTCTGAAGTCGGATTTGGAGTCTGCTACTTTCACAGTGTGGGTTCTGTCAGTGAGCCAGTTGGCAACCCATCTTGTGACATAGGGATTTATACCTAGTTTAGTGAGTTTATCTATAATTCCAGAGTGGGTGATGGTGTCAAAAGCCTTGGCGAGATCTAGATAGGCTGTGTGAACCACCTTACCATCGTCTACGACTTTGGTGACTGCTTCAAAGAAGTCTGTTAGGTTTAGGAGACGTGATCTGCCTTTTACAAACCCGAACCGTGTGGGGTCCAGAGTTTGAAGATTACTAATGTCTTTGTTTATAAGTTCCATGATGATATGTTCCATGGCCTTGCAGACCAGGCTCGTTAGGCCAATGGGGCGGTAGTTCTCTGGGTCTGTGGTGGCTCCCCCTTTGTGGAGTGGGATAACCGTCGCTGTGCACCATTCAGTGGGCACAAAGCCTGAGGTGAGGCTATGATTGAACATGGTGCTTATGTGGGGTGCCAGTTCATTCTTTAGTTCATGTAAAATGCAGCATGGGATGTTGTCAGGTCCCATGGATGCTGTGTTCTTGGCTTTGGACAATGTGGTTTTTACTTCTGCATCCGTGATTACAGGAACTTTGCATTCTTTCATTATAGAGATGGCCCTTTTATGGTGTGAGAGGGGGGTAAAGTTAGGGATAGCACGATCCATGCACTTGTGTAAGTGCTTATAAAGTGCATTTGTGTAGGATTCAGCAGTCGTACCTCTGTTGTCCGTCTGCATGGGTGTCGTGAAGTTTGCCACTTCTGTCTTAAGAAGTGTGAAGTTGGCTTTGGAGAAATTTTTACGGTGGTTTCCTTAATGAGTCGACCCCCCCCCCCCCCAGTTTGGTGTGGACGCTATAGCTCTGAGAACCTTCTGCATCCAACAGTCATGAAGACATCTGGGTCTTGTAGTTGTAAAAGGCCAAGCCTTCGGATCCAACACAGATAAGCTCAGGAGTCTAGGTTTGTAGGCTATGGAACTACTAGACATATCGGAGTAGGAGTCAATGGTTGGGATTTTTCTGAAGGTAGGCTCACAGATCCGATGGGAGAAAGAGCCAGAATAATTCCCAACTGAGTCTGGGTTTTGAGAAACGTTCTCATATGACCTCAAGGATGAAGAGGTTGAATGTGGACAGGATACCCTTTGAGGAGTATCCCGCAGAAATGGTGACAGCATCCTCAAAGTCACTGGCTCTGGAGAGAACTTTGATCCAGCTTGAAGGGACTTTGATTTGGCTTGGCTTGGATACGAGGATGTAGTTGGATCCGAAGAGTTTAACTTTGTTGTGTTTGGACCCAAAGAAATTGTTGGATTTGAAGTTTTTGAAATTTTCTCAGGCGGAGCCAAGCCCAAAGAAGAATGAGAAGACTGATCTGAGGCACACCTCCTAGACTGTTTACTTTTATCAGCTGACTTTCCCAAAGATTTCCTGGAAAGGGATGGAACTCTAGAAGTAAAGGAAGAGGTTGAAAGAAGTAGTCTTCTAAGAATTAGCTTATATTTATGTTCCACTAAAGCCCTGTGGTTAAAGTCAGCACATATTTCATAGTCGGCCAACAAATGACCTGCTTCAAGGCAGTATATGTACTCGGTGAGCATTTGTGTTTGGGATGTTGTGCCCAAATGAGAAGTACTTTTTGAATGTAGTCAGTTTATCTGACATAATGGCAAAGAATTATGAAACAAGAAGAATAATTTAATAGAGGAAAAATATAGATAGCAGAAACACCAACAATGGTATGAAAAATACCTAAAAGGTGTATAGAACCAAGAAATACCAGCAGTGACACTACAAAAAGTACCCACAGTTAGGTAGCAAAAAGGCGAGAACAAGGGCTCAAAGTCTGACTTTTAAGTGAAAGACAGTGATAATAATTTAAAGTTTCAGACTTCAAGATGACTTTTTTTAACAGAGAAAACAGGGAAGAATGAAGATAAAATAAGTAACTATTGGGATGGTATGAAGTATTGCCAGCAATGCCAGCAGAAGTAAGGCAGTGGATGTGTAACGTGCCAGAATAGCTAGGTGGAGTTTTGCAAAATAATTTTATTTCATCTGTATATCAAACTGATTTATACAGGTGCTTGTGTTGAGAGTGTATTTGCAAAGTTCCTTGTGTTAAAAATGTACCAACTGTGGATCCTGATGGACAGTAAAAGAAATACACCTGTATTTCAGACTGTATTGTAACTGTGGAAATTAATATCTTGTGACAGAGAATACTGGAAGAGAAGAGCTTAAGCTCAGCCCCAGCTAACTTTTTGAAAAATAGCTTGAAATTAAATTGCCTGTTAGGCCATAAAGATTGTATCTTAAATATATGATTGTGGCCAGAAACAAAATGTCTTTGAAAACAGGGACTATCCTGCTGCATTTGTCCTTAGCAGTGAATTAATTGCTACCTTGGAAGGGTGGAAGTGTTGAAATGATTTTATGGCTTCCAGATGCTATAACCCATCTGAGCAAAGCTCTATCTGTGTGTATGGTAACGCATATGTGTGTGATTCTGGTTTCAATTTCTAGTAAAGGGGGGTAGTATGGGAACCAAAACTCAGATGACCATATGTATGTGATGTCATTCTGTAGTCCTGCACTGAAATGCCGTTTTAATACTAGATGAGATAGAAGTCTCAGGGCAGTCTGTTTTTTGAAACCTGACATAGAAGGATCACTCACCCACTTTATCTTGCCTTGCTTTAGTAAGTAACGAGGGAAAAGTAATTATTTTGATCAGTCAGGAAAATATAGTGAGATTAGTTAAGTACTGTTTTTCTGTAACTGTGAATCTATTCATCTGTGTTATTTGTAATATTTCCTGTGATTGAAACTCAGGTATTTATTGTAAGTAGATATTCAGTATTTACATGTTTTGTTATTTATTATTAAATATATTTCATTTGTTCATTGTGGCTGTTCTTTTAGATAATATTTTAACCTTTGCAAGTACTTGTTTTTATTTGGTGACACTGTGAACGCTCCTTGAAGCCTTACTGCATTGGTCAAACACTACTATTTGTATTAGTATTAATTTCACTCAGTATAATTGGGTACCCTTATAAGAGCCTTAGAGTAGCTGGCTTTGGAGTGTCCTGGTGGAAGTATCTACCTTATAGTCTAGACAGAGGGGCATAGCTAGAAAGTCTGTGCCAGTCTTTCCCAGGGGTGGGTGGCTCTGTGTGTGTGTGTGTGTGTGTGTGTGTGTGTGTGTGTGTGTGTGTGTGTGTGTGTGTGTGTGTGTGTTTGTGAAAGTCAAATCATGAAGTGTGTGTGTCAGCTACTTGGAGCAGGGTGCATATTACTGGTTTCACAGAAAGGGTGGTGGAGGACGTGGCCTGGAACAGTCTGCTGAGGACTTAACTCTATAGCTGTGCCAGTGGGGAGTCATATTGGGGGCCAGAGAGAGAGAAACCCAGACCCTGGACTGTGTGTGTTCCCTGTGTGCTCTTAAGGGAAATTGTGCTTGTTGCAGAGAGTTGCATTTGGAAGTACTGTGTTTATTTTTGTTCTAATTGAATGTCCCTCACCGGTGTCAGTGGTGAGTATTCAAGCTCCTTGATTACTGACCCAGAGGAGGGACATCTCAACTGTGATAAATAAAAATATACATATCTAACTCAAAACCTACTCGAGCTAATGGTAACCACATCCAAATGTTAAACTGGCTAACTCGATCTGTGATAACTAAGGACAGGAGAGGATTTATACGTAAGGGGAAGAGCTCGAGCTGTGGAGCTTAGAGTCTTAATGAAGTGGCCAGATCTAAGATCTATTAGATTAACCATCAGTTGAGGAAGAAAGAAAACAGGAGATGCAGAGTTGTGGTGAGTACATACCTTTCATTTTACTGTCATGCCCAGTTTATAGTAGAAACTAGCCTATAAAAAACTACTCTTCCTAGAGGCAAGGCAAAAGAATGCAGTCTTAAGAGGAGGAGAACACAGCTGCAAGAAAGAAATGACAAAACTGGTGAGAAAAACCTGTAGGCCCTCAGGACCCAGGTCCTTTGAGAGAACAGCTGTGACTTGAGCAGAGCTAGTACCTCCGCACCTGATCTCCATTATCCACCAACCAAAAAGTGGGAAATAAGCAGAACTTTGTAAAAGAGCGGGGGGGATCACAACAGACACATGGTTGCTGAAAATGTCCAAGGTCGTCATCGGATCCTCCGACTAGAACAAGAAAAATTTTAGATCCAACATTATAGGATCCGAAGATCTAACCCTCTGGTGTGAAATCCATGGATCCGAAGGCTTCGGCTCTCATTGTTATTTCAGCACTTGTAGTACAACACCTTCAGATACAAAGCCCAGTAAGTCTCATGGGTGTCATACACCGGAGTTTTTTATTAAACTCCTCTGATCAGAATGGGTCCTAGAGCCAAAGTTTCTGCATCCGATCTTAAGAGATAGGCTCAGCTCCAATTTTGTCAGATTCATCCCTTCTCCTTGGAGCCTCTGCCCTGGACAGTTTGGATCAGGTTCCATCCTCAAGGCGCAGATCCAAGGGAGGTAGAGACCTACCTTCAGCTGGAGTTTTGGCTCAAAGAGGGTGGATCGAAGCTTCACTGGGTCTGTTGGCTTTCAAAGAGTGGAAAGGACTTTTTCTCTCCTAAGAGAACCGCTCTTTCACTTTTCAGATCCTATCCCTTTTTCTCTCATTGGTTCCAAGCTCTGACTCTATCAGACCTACTCCACAGGGACAGCTAGTTCCAATAAGTGTCCATCCAGTTCCAGTAGAGGAACTTCCTCTCTCTTCCAACACCTCACCTGAACACCACACAGAGGAAGTGCATCGTAAGAGAATGCGCAAAAGGAGACACGTTGACTCCCCGATGGAGTCACTCACTGAGGATACCGATTTTGATGGAGTGGGGTCCCCCAGATCAATACCAGATGACATCTCCTTTGGTAATACTTTAGAAATCCTAAAACAGAAAGGTGACTGGTTTTCCCAAAACCCTCCACAGAAGAATCTGTATTTTTGGAGGCATTTGGTTCTGGCCCATCTGTTTCTCCCCCCAGCAGAAGAACTTATTGATTTGGTTTCTTGCTGGAGCTTAGAAGGAACCAGATACAGTGAAACCAGTTCCCAAAAGACCCGTTAAAGTTTTAGCCCCACCAACCGACCGACCCCACTGAAGGAAAGGAGTCCCAGTTGATGCTATAGTGGTGGCGGTATAGCAACCAAGAAAAGCTATCGGAATAGAGCTGTCGTGTCCATCTACCAAACAGGGAGTCTGGAGCACTGGACATATATGGAATGCGAGTCCTTTCCTCAGCAACTTTTGCCCTGAGGTCACTAAACTACCTGGCACACTTTATTAAGCTTCAGAGAGATGTGACCAAAGAGGTATTAAATATTCTGAGACCACATTTGCAGAAGATTTCAAATTCTTGCAACTGGCCACTCTCTTGTCCATATCAAACACTTCAATGAGGTTGAGATCTCACACAGCTGAAGGCACTTCACGAGCAGCCAGTTCAGGCATTGCCATAAGGAGACATGCCTGGATGCGACTATGCGACTTTGCGGAGCCTTTTAAGATGTCCTTTAACAGTGTCCCATTCGATGGCACTTCCTTGTTTGGGCCTTCAGTAAAAGAGATACTTTCGTGCAGTAAACAAGATGGAAAGACTCTGTCTGACTTGGGAATCAAGTTTTCTACCCATCAATGAACCTTTTCCAGGAATCAGAGAGTTGATAAGAAGATGTGGTTCTGAAAATGTCAGGGACCTTTCCAAGATCTGTGCCGTGATAATTCCTCCAAAGGCAAAGGAGGAAATTCTAATGGAAGACATTGCCCTAGAGGCAGAGGAGGCCCGCAAAAACAGGGTTTCAGGGATTCTTTTCCAGGAGGGCCCTTTCAGTGCTCTTGAAGTTCTGTCCCTACTGTGTTTAACCCTGGAGGCAGTTGGGAGTCGATTGTCCTTGCACCCAGACACCTGAGCAAGTATAACACAAGATTCATGGGTACAAAGAATATTATCCAGAGGTTATTACATACCTTTTTTCCTACCCTCTTCCTCTAAAAGGAAGAAGCTTCCTAACATCCCACCCAATCAAAGGAAGCACAAGAAATCCAAAAGCTGCTAGAAAAAAAGAGTCATCCAAAAGGACCCACTAGACCAAGTAGGATTCGGAACTTATTCACGCTTCATTTTAGTGCCCAGGAAAACAGGACCTCAGACCCATTTTGGAGCAACACAGTTTGAATCCTGCATAAAGAAATCAAAGATGTTCTTTGTGTTTCACTGTTGCAGTCATTACATTTGGGTAATCTGCTGGCAGGTTGCCCTCAGTCAGCCTTATTAACAAAGTCTTATGTCCTGCGTCGGTTGCTGTCCCTTCTTCCATGACGTCAGGGGTATAAAACATGCAGCCGATGCCATTACATCAGTCATTCTTGCCGCGCGGTGCCCGAAGCAGAAGCAGTTCGCAAGTCCCGGTCGGCCGACTCCTAAAATTTTCGTTTTCGAGTTTCAGAACCGAAGTCTTCAACTAAAAAGCTAAGTACCCCATTGGGGAAACTTTTTCTTGCTCCTTACCAATGTCAGTAAAAGTTAATAATTGTATTACTTGTGGGAAGCAAATACCTCATAAGGATTTTCACTTGTACTGTATTCCTTGCCTAGGCCCTGACCACGACGTACCTTGCTGTCGGTTCTGTGCTTTATTTAATCAACGCACTATCCAGTGTCGGTACATTTTTACTTCTAAATATTTTGGATCACGGTTTAATTATCCAGAAATGATGTCGGTTAGCAATCCGACTACCGGAATACCTAAAAAACGCAAAGAAAAAAACAGAGACAGGCCATTGAGGTCCAAAACTGCCGACGACGCTTCTCCTAAGCCAGTCGCCAGTTCGCCGGTACTCAGTGAGGAGTGTTCACAGCCCCTGATACCCACTACTTCTGATTCGCAGGTCTCTACTGAGACCCATTCGGAGTCTGCTGCGAGCTGCTTCAATTATGGAACCTGTGGATGTCTCTACCTTGGATGGGTCCGGAGCCACTGTGCAAGCACTGGCTTCTGAGGGTGTATTCAGGCCTACAGATTTGTATATTAAACCAATGCTTTCTTCAATATTGAGGCCAAAATCTCGATCTATGTCCAAAAAAAACAATGCCTAGGCCACATGTGTGCAGGCCCCTATGCCTAAAAAACAAATGATCAAAATGGATGAAGATGTAATTACTCTAATCAGGGGTAGCCAACCCCTACTTTCAAAGAGGCCTAGGGCTGAACTTGACTATGAATCTTCTGAACAGGATTCTATTTCTTCTGACTCTTCTAATGAACAGGATTTGTCTATACCTACTTATGAGAGGACGCTGATGCAGGGGATTCCATTCCTTCTACTTCTCCCCCTGAGGATTTTTCTTTTGGGGAAACTTTACATACCTTTCCACTGGGAAAGACTGGATTTTTCTGAATCCAAAAAGAGGCTTAGGGATTTTCTTCTTCCTCAGCATAGGCCTTTGGCTATACCTCCTGTACTAGACATTGTTGATGATGTGTTTTCAGAATCCACTATGGCCCCTGATTCTCTGCCTCCAGCCCCTTGTAAGCCAGACAGATACTACAGGGTTCCTGATTCCCACAATTTCCTTTTCAAAAATCCTGTTGCGGACCCTGAAACCATTTCTCAGGGGCCCAAGGGCATTAAGGCTTCTTCTGCTAAAAATCCTACCCCTTCTGATAGAGACTCCAAGGCACTGGATAGATGGGGAAAAAAGGTTTATACTTCTGCAGCCTTGGCAATCAGGTTTGAAACTGTCAATTTTATATGCTAAAATATCAGCCGCATATCATGGGACTGCTTAAACAGAAAATGATGTTGATTTCTGACTGTGTGGAAAATAAAGATTTACAGGATTTATTGCATTCAACTGAACAAGTTGGAAAACATAATTTGCGGAGGCCTCTTGCAGGGCTGCTGTTACTGGGTCTGTGCTTAGAAGGCATGCTTGGCTTAAGGAGAAATCTCTGCCTGATCATGTTAAAGCAAAATTGTTGGATGCTCCTTTGCAGCAGGACCGTCTGTTTGGCAATAAGGCTGAAGAAGTTCTAAACAAGATAGAAGATAAGGCTAAATCTATGCAGACTGCGAAATATTTCTTACAAGTACAACCTGCAAGATTTAGTAGGCACTGGCCTATTAAGAACTGGTCCTTTCCAGTTCCTTCCAGAGCCACTCAAGCCAGACCCAGACATGCCAAAAGCACCAAGTTTCAGTCCCAAGGGACTTTCATAACTAAGCAATGGGGTGCCTCCTCTTCGAAATCTGGAAACAGCAAGACACCTCCCTATGGTAAACAGTCTCAATGACTTTCCTTTAGAATTACCAAGCACTTACCTTTTAGCCGTCCCTTTGGAGGGGAAACTGGCACTTCATGCAAAAAATGACAACTTATAACTCGGGACAAATGGGTTTAAATATAGTGTCCCAGGGATACAGATTTCATTTCCACACATTGCCAACTCCAAGCGGATGGCCAGATCTGCCCCCAAATCAGTGGGCAGAGGCTCAGAAACAAGTATTCCTTCTTAAACGTGGGGGCTATTCAGCTATTACCAGAAGGGGAAAAGTGACAAGGTTTCTATTCCAGACTTTTCCTAGTACCCAGGAAAGACAAATCATGGCATCCAATTCTGGACCTGTCTACTCTAAACACTTTCCTGGACATTCCAAAATTCAAGATGCTGACTCTTCACCAGTTACTTCCTATGCTAGGCAAAGATGCCTGGTTGGCAACTCTAGATCTAAAAGAGGCATACCTGCATATCCCATTCAGGGAATCTTGCAGAAGATACCTCCGCTTCATAGCAGGCTTTTTGCATTATCAGTTCTCTGCACTGCCCTTTGGCTTATCTACTGCGCCCAGGGTCTTTACAAAGTGCCTGGCTCCAGTAATTGCATTTTGCAGGCAAAGAAATATTCAAATATATCCATACCTGGACGATTGTCTAGGGTACACCATAAACGAAAAGAAATCACAACTAGTACCCTCTCAAAAAATAACATTCCTGGGTGCATGCTTGAATACAACTGCCCAGATGGCTTACCTTACGCCAGAAAAGCAAATTCAGTTGGTGACTTACTTCAAACAGGTAGCCACAAAAACTCTGCTATCAGCAAGACAAATACTGCAAGCCCTGGGGTTCATGGCCTCCTGCATTCTTCTAATTCCATATGCAAGACTGCATATGAGGAAACTTCAGTGGTACTTAAAAAGTTTATGGAGTCACCATTCTCACAGCCTGGGAACAATGATTCCTATCATACCTTGCCTGCAACTAGAGTTCCTATGGTGGGCAGAGGCCTACCACCAAAACAAGGGACTGCCATTCACACCACCCCCTGCAGCCCAAACCCTAACTACAGACGCATCAGACTATGCATGGAGGGGCTCATCTGGCAGGGAAGTGTATTCAGGGAAAATGGAGCTGGAATCAATTACACCTTCATATCAATCAAAAAGAAATGCTAGCTGTACAGAATGCACTGACAGCCTTCAAGGACTACCTTCATCCAGGGCAACTAATGGTAAAGACGGACAGCACCACAGTTATGTGGTACATAAACAAGCGGGGGTACATATTCCTACTCCCTTTGCAGACAAGCCATGGCATTGTGGAACACGGCCTTGAGCTATCAAGTACAACTACAAGCCCAATTCCTGCCAGGAAAGCTGAATATTTTGGCAGACGATCTAAGCAGAAATCTCATAGACCCACACGAATGGAAACTGCAATCACAGATTTTCAACATGTTGACACGCAAATGAGGGAGCCCAGACATAGATCTCTTTGCCTCACCCCAGAACTACCAGTTGGACAAATTTTGCACAAGAACTCCTCACAAAAAAGCCTGGAAAGTGGATGCTCTGTCCTTCAGCTGGGAAAACATATCAGTCTATGCTTTTCCCCCTCTGCCTTTGCTCTCCAAAGTTCCACTAAAAGTCAAACAGGACAAACCAAAGATGATTTTGCTTGCTCCAGACTGGCCTCGCCAACACTGGTACCCACTCCTACGCAGTCTGTCACAACTTTCTCCATGGCACCTGCCTCAGACACCTTCCTTACTGTCTCAGCAGAACAACCAAGTTCTGCACCCTCAGCTCCAAACATTGAATCTTGCAACTTGGCTAATCACTTAAATTCCCCCTTAGCATCCCTCAGCAAACCTGTGATGGATGTCATTTTGGAGGTGAGAAAACCTAGTACTAGAAAATCTTATGCTGACAAATGGAAAAGATTCTGTGGCTAGAATCAATCTCAAGGGATGACCACAGCAGTGCCCAATTTACCTCAGATTTTGCAATACTTAACTGAGATGCTTCACAAGGGCTTATCTTTTTCTTCCATAAAAATCCATGCCTCAGCCATTTCAGCTCATTACAACACAGAACCCCCCTCTTCTCTCATTCTCTGTTAAAGCAGTATCTTAGTGGGGCCAAAAACTTAAGGCCACCCAGGAGAGCTCCAACCCCTGCCTGGGACCTTAACTTTGTATTAGAAAAACTCACTCTACCTCCTTTCGAGCCAGCTGCTACTGCAGACTTAAAATTCCTTTCCTGGAAAACAGCCTTCCTTTTAGCAATCACTTCGGCTAGAAGGATTTCTGAATTACAGGCCCTTATGGCAGTGGAGCCTTTCATGCGGACAGGGTGTCACTCAAGACCAACCCAACCTTCATGCCCAAAGTGGTATCCAGTGTGGCTCTTAATCAGTCCATTCATTTGCCAACTTTCTTTCCCAATGCACAGAACAAAGGGGAGCGGATTCTGCATTCATTGGATGTACACAGACAACTTAGATTTTACTTGGACAGGACTAAATCTCGAAGAAAATCTGAACAACTGATGGTAGCATTTGCTGCAGGGGCAGAGGGAAAAAGGCTATTTCAAAGCAAACCCTTTCCATTTGGATAAGCCATTGCATTACTTTCTGCTATAAGCACCATGGAAAACCTATCCCCCAGGGGATCAGATCCCATTCCACCAGGGCTGCATCTACTTCTACAGCCTTTCTCAGAGGTGTTCCTACCAGGGATATTCTAGAAGCTGCTACCTGGAGTTCAGTTTATACTTTCACTAAGCACTGTCACTCACCAATTTTCTCTAAATCCAGAGCTGGCTTTGCCACTGCTGTTTTGCAGGGCCTTTTAGCTGGTCCTAATGCTGTATAAATCCATCCTCCCAACCTTAGCTTTGGGAATCTACCCAAATGTAATGATTGCAGCAGTGAAACACGAAGAACATAGTACAGTTGTGTACACTTACCATAAATGTAGATGTTCGAGTGTATTCACTGTTGCACTCCTTTATTTTTCTACACTTAAAAGCCTTGTTGTTGTATTTGCTTTTGTTTGGAGGTACATATTTTTGTGTTTAAAATTATTTATATAGTTTGCTTCCCATTTGGGGGGCACCTGACATCTGGGGCAAGAAAAACTGATGTAATGGCGTTGGCTGCATGTTTTATACCCCTGACGACTTGACATCATAGAAGAAGGGACAGCAACCGACGCAGGACCCAAGACTTTAATCAGGCTGACTGAGGGCAACCTGCCAGCAGATTACCCAAATGTAATGACTGTAGCAGTGAATACACTCTCGAACATCTACATTTATGGTAAGTGTTCACAACTTTACTTTCTGAATGTTCATGGTACAGTCCATCCTACCTTTTCTTCACGAGGATGATTGGAAGTGTTCATTAGATCTTCAGGACACACACTGCCATAGCAAAATAGATGCTCCTGAAGACATTTACACTTTCAGCTGGGAGCCAGTCATTTCCAATTCAGTGCCCTGCCCTTTGGACTCATCACAGCCCCTAGGGTGTTTACCAAATTATGGCAGTGGTGGCAGCTCCCTTGAGACTAAAAGGATTCAGTGTGTTTCCATATCTAGACAACTGACTCCTTACTGCCCCCTACTGCCCCCTTCAGGCATCTCCTTCTTCTTGCCAGGGACTGTTTGCTTCAGATTTGCAAGTCATTGGGTATAACAATAAACTATGTCAAATCAAACCTAACACCATTCCAGAGCCTGGTGTTCATTGCTACACTTCTGGATACGACAACACAGGTAGCATGTCTACTTCCTCATAGCATTTCCAGTGTCAGAAGTCAGGTTCATTTTCTTCTTTCTCATCCATCTCCTTCAGCAATATCAGTACTTCGAGCATTATGTTCTATGGCAGCAGCCATTGTACTTCTTCCTTTGGCACATTTCTTTATGATTGTTCTCCAATGGGCTCTGGCTGTGCAGTGATCCATTCTGCATCAACCCCTATCTTTTCCAGTCAATCTTACTTCAGTTTGTAAACAACAGATCCTTTGGTGGATCCAATCAGACAATATTTTTCTACGTCGACCTTTTGTTCTACCAACCCTGATGGCGACAGTGACCATGGACACTTCTCAACTGGGGTGGGGTGGGGTATTTCTTGAGAAAAGTGGTCCAAAACATGTGGTCCCCAAAAGAGACCAGTTTTTCATATCAGTGTTCCTGAGCAGTTCTACTTGCATTGCAGGCTTTTCAAGACACTCTCCCCTAGGGACTGTTGCACTTTAGACTGACATCGTGTTTTTGTAGACTGATACATCAACATACAAGAAGGAACTTGATTTTTTCCCTTCTGCAGAGAGGTCATGAGAGTATGGGAATGGATGTTCTCATCGGAACACATTCTGGGGAAAACCACCACACTGTCAGTCAAACTAAGTCCATTTTGATGCTTCATAAGTGGTCTCTCAGTCAGTGTGTGGTGGAAATGATAGTCTGTCATTGGGGCCAACCTTGCTGCGACCTGTTTGCCGCCACCCACAACAACAAGTACAGCAGGTATTTTACTCTTATTCCCCCTCGGGGGGGAATCATCGAGAGGTGCTTTAGTCCATGCTTGGCCCTCAGGTCACCTTTATCCTTATCCCCCTGTCCCCTTGATTCCCAAATTCTACAGAAGCCAAGTCAGCTGAAGGGCTAAGTAATCCTGATTACCCCTTTCTGGCCTTGGCAAGTACGGTTCCCCTTCCTCTGGTCTCACCTTTGTTGTCCTCCAGGGATACTGAAGCCAACTTCTGATCTCCTCCCTCATCCAGCTGGGATCCAACATCTCAACATACAGGCCTTCAAAGTAACCACATGGTTTCTCCACTTCTACTAATGGTTAGACAGTCCAGGCTGTCTTTCCCTGTATGTGACATTATTTTGGCTTCTCAAAAAGAATCTACCAAAAAAAGTATACAAGAGCAAATGGAAGAGATTCTCTGTTTGGGCTTTGAATAATGAACTTGATTCTTTCTGTGCCACCATTTCTACGATTCTTTTCTTTTTGGCAACTCTTGTTAAATAAGGAGCAAGTTTCTCTGCAGTTAAACTTCAACTGGCAGCAGTTTCTAATTTTCACACAGGGAACAGAGTTTTTTTCCCCTGGTGCCATCTAAATTATGCAAAGCCTTCCTGAAAGGCATTTTTCTTCTAAAGCCTTTGATAAGGATTCTTCACCACCTTGGGATTTGACAGTTGGGCTACAAGGTCTAACTCAGAAACCTTTTGAACCTTCAGCTAAAACTGATTTAAAATTTCTTTCATGGAAAACGGTCTTCTTAGTAGCCATTACTTCTGCAAAACAGTGTCTAAACTCCAGGGTCTTTCTTCAAAAACACCTTACATAATTTTTCATAAGGATAGGGTTTCTTTACGGACTAACCCTTCCTTTTTACCCAAAGTGGCTTCTGAGTGTAACATTAACCAATCCATTCACTTACCAGTTTTCTTTCCAAATTTTTCCAATAAAGGAGTGTGCATGCTGCATCTCTTTGATGTACACAGACAATTATGTTTTTATCTTCATAAACCAAAACAAATTAGAAAAGCAGATCATCTCTCTGTTTCTTATTCACCAAAAAGGCTAGGTTGTCCAGTCTCTAAAGTCACTCTAGTCAAATAGATTGCAGACTGTATTTCTTGGATTTATTCTCAACAAGGCACAATATTACCCAAATCTCTCAATGCTCATTCAGCCAGATCCACATCTTGTATGGCGTAATGGTACATTGCTGTAACTGTAGTGTACAAGGTCTTGGGTTCAAAACCTAAAAGTGGAGGTTATTTTTCACTAAAAGAATCACATGCCTAAAGCTGATTCCCTACGCTGACCGCCTTAAAAAACTCCAGCTATACTCTGTCGCATATCGTCTACTCAGAGGCGATCTCTGCTTAACATACAAGGCCATGTCAAACCCAGAGCTGTTAGACATGCTACACTTAAAGAAATCCCAATCCCTCAGAGCCGCACGCTCCAGGGATCTAAACCTTGTCATCACAATAAACAAAACATGCTGGAGGGATAGGTTCCTGACCCAAAGACTCCCCAGACTCTGGAATAGACTGCCCATACATGTCAAGCAGAGTGCCTCTTTGGCCCTCTTCAAAAGGAACCTTGACGGCTGGATGGGAGAAAGGAAATTCACCCCAGGGATCACGTCAGTCGCCCTGCTAGACAGGGGTCCAGGGAAGTAAATAGTGTGGGAAGAAATAGCCAGGGAATTGTTATGGCTAGGCTTGTATAGGCCCTAGGGCTGATAGCCTAGTACCAACCTGTGAACCATGGCAGCATCATCTGCTTTTTGGTCAAGAACATCTGTTGTTGATATTTGCGGAGCAGCTACATTATCCAATGCTCATACCTTTGTTTCTCATTAGAAATTGGATATTTCTAGAAACAGAGCCACCTTTGGTCCAGCAGTACTCCGAAATATACTTCCACTAGGGCCACCCAAGATCAGCATAGCTGGGAACTCTGCCCTATACGTTGAGGATGAATGAAACGGACATCAGATTTAAAAGTTATGTACTCACCATAACTAGGCATCTGTGTTGTCCATTTTCATTCTTCCTCAACTTCCCTCCCATCCATTTTTTCTGGCAAGACTTAGTGGACTGTATATGGAACCTCCAATTCCAGGTTTGAGCCCTTTCCTTCTATATCAGCTACACCTGTCTCTCTTTAACTGTAGGGGATACATGACAACAAACTCAGTCTGATGTAATGGGGATGGAATATGGCATTATGGGTAGAGGGAGGACCTCAAGAGCTGGATCTGAAGTCTGGAATATGTGGCAGAGTGGGATCTGAGGACTGGATCCACACACACACAGTGAGAAAGAAAATGGGCAAAACAGATGCGTAGTTATGGTGAGTACATAACTTTTAAATCTGATGTTATCCTTGATGTCCTTCATGGATGCATCTGCAGTCATAACAAGTGGGTTGTCCTGTCGTCAGGCAGCCCTGCAGTCGGCCGGATTCCAAAGTCCGGGTCCGGCTTCGGCTGATGTCGCACTCCACCCGACGTCATCTCTGTTGGTCTTCGGGTATAAAAGCATCAGCCGACGCCATTTTCCTCAGTCTTTCTTGCCGCGTGGCGCCCAAAGCAGAAGCTGTTCGCAAGTGCCGGTCGGTCGGATCCAGAGATTACTTCTACCGAATACTACTTCGAAGACTTCTAAAGCTAAGTACCCCGTTGGGGACTCTTTCTTGCCTCAGCCGATGTCAGAAAAAGTTAACAATTGTTTAACCTGTGGGAAACAAATACCTCATAAAGATTTCCACTCTTACTGTCTGCCTTGTTTAGGCCCAGCCCACGACGTAGCAGCCTGTTCGGCCTGTGCCTCTTTCAACCGACGAACGCTTAGGCGTCGGTCGGAGTTTGCAGAACAGTTTTTCGGTACTGATTTTGCGTACATTATGCCGTCGGATCCTCCGACTACCCAATCTACCAAAAAACGCAAAGATAAAGACCGACACTCGCGGTCCGCGGTTTCGGCCGAAACCACGGTAAAGCAAACCGCGAGTGTCTCAGTTTCGGCCGAAACTGAGAAAACTGATCAAAGTACAGCTGAACCTATTCTTACAACTGAGGCCCCTGCTACAACTCTTGAATCGACCTCAGAAATTTTACCCACTACGGTGGTTGACTTATCAGACACCATCCCCTTGGATGTCTCTACCCCAGCACGTGGTGCTGCTAGGCCTCCAGCAGCCATGTCCATTAAGGCCTTCGCCAGGGCTAAAGCAGCCAAGACTACTAAAACAGTGCCTGTTAAACCCCCCACATCCAGGCCCTCTTCTAGTTCTCAAATGCTTTCTTTGGCAGAAGATTTAATTTCTTTAATTAGAGGATCTCAATCTCACCCAGACAGGGCCTCTCAGCCCCCAGAGAAGAGACCTAGGGCAGAGTCCCTGAGCCAGTGTCTTCTGATGATTCTGCTGATGAATCAGACATAACTGACCAGCCAGAGGCTCCCTTCTCCAATTTTGAAGATTCTGATGCTGAAGAATCCATTCCAGCTGCTTCCCCACCAGAAGAATTCTCCTTTGGGGAAACCTTGCATGCCATGCGAGAACAGTTCCAATGGCAGCAACAGGATTTTTCAGACTCCAGAAAAAGACTTAGGACCTTTCTGCACCTCCCACAGCACAGGCCCTTAGCTATACCTCCTGTTCTCTCTGTGGTGGATGATGCTTTCAATGATGTTTGCTCCGCTCCAGATTCTTTACCCCCAGCCCCTGCCAAACCAGACAGATTTTACAGGGTGCCAGATACTCATCACCACCTTTACAAGGCCCCACTTGCAGACCCAGAAACTATATCCCAGGGTCCCAAGGCAGTAGCAGCGACCACAGCTAAAACCCTATTCCTTCTGAAAGGGAAGCAAGGTCATTAGACAGATGGGGTAAAAAGGTCTACACTTCAGCTACTCTCTCAGCTAGAGCTTTAAACTGTCAGTTTCGCATGATACAATACCAAGAGTTTATGCTTGATCAGTTAACTAAAAACTAACCACTGATGAATCTCTTGATAAGAAATATGTATTAGAGATGGTAAATAACATACAACAGGTTAGCAACCATTCCTTAAAATGTGGCTATGATGCACTGGAGGCTTCATTTAGATCAGCCATGACAGGCACAGTGATAAGAAGGCATGCATGGCTAAAGGAACAAGCTTTACCGGATCATGTTAAAGCTAAGTTGCTAGATGCTCCTATGGACAAGACAAGTTTGTTTGGTACACCTGCCCAGCAGGTTATGAAGAAAATGGAAGAAAAGGCAAAATCTGTTCAAACTGTTAAAGATTTCTTGCAGGTTCAACCCCAAGGTTTAGCAGGAACTGGCCTGCCAAAATTGGTCCTTTCCTGACTCCACAAAATTTCAAAGGGGCAGGAATAGACGCTCCAGAGGCAGAAACCAATCCAGAGGAGGTGCCTACAGAGGACGACAGTGGCAAGGTAACAACAGAGGCACAGACACAGCCACTGCCACTACATCAGCACAACCACAGTGACTTAATCCTAAGTCCGCCTACCAGGGAACAAATAGCAGCTCCTCTAGGCGGAAAGTTAACCTTATTTTCAAAGAACTGGCACTACATAACAAAAGACAAGTGGATTTTACAAACCATAGATCAAGGTTACCGGTTTCACTTCCACACTTTACCAGTCAAAAGAGGAATGCCAAATCTACCTCCAAATCAAAAAACAGAGGCTCTACGCCAGATAATGGAGTTGGCAAACATGAGAGCTGTGGAAAGAGTGCCAACAGCAGAACAAGGAAAGGGGTTCTATTCCAGACTATTCCTAGTTCCAAGAAAGGAAAAAAGTTGGAGACCAATTCTCGACCTGTCCACCTTAAATACATACATCATTGTCCCAAAATTCAAAATGCTGACCCTACAGCAACTTCTTCCCATGCTGGGCAAGGAGTCTTGGCTGGTAACTCTAGATCTCAAGGAGGCATACCTGCACGTCCCCATTCGACCAATCTGCAGAAGATACCTCAGATTTCTTGCAGGATCAGAGCACTATCAATTCTCAGCATTGCCCTTTGGCTTATCTACTGCCCAGAGTATTCACAAAATGCCTGGCATCAGTAATCGCCCATTGCAGACTACAGGGAATTCAAATTTACCCATACCTGGACGACTGCCTGCTACAAGGGACAACAAAAGCAAGCTGACAACAGATTTACAAAGGGTCATTTACTTGCTACAAGGACTGGGATACACAGTCAATTTACAAAAGTCAAGGCTGATACCATCCCAAACAAGGACATTCTTGGGCTGAATTGGACACAGTACAACAAATGGCATTCCTGACTACAGAAAAACAAAAAGAACTTCCTCTTTACTTCTTGGCACTAACAAAACTGAACAAGTTAACAGCAAGAAAAGTTCTGCAGGCCTTGGGCTTCATGGCATCATGCATAATCTTGGTCCCATTTGCCAGACTACATATGAGGAAACTACAGTGGTACCTAAAGAATTTATGGTCCCAACACAGACACAGTCTAGAAACAGAAATCCCACTAATTCCATGCTTAAAACAGGAGTTCCTATGGTGGGCTCAGGCATGCCAGTCAAACCCAGGCCTACCTTTCGCAGATGTCAACCAAGCCAGACCATCACAACAGACGCTTCAGACCTAGGATGGGGGCCCACATGCTGGACAAATGCGTGCAAGGATTGTGGACACAGGATCAACTTCACCTGCACATCAATCTAAAAGAAATGCTGGCAGTAAAACTGGCAATCCAAAAGTTCAAACCATTTCTCAAAGAGGGCCAGTTGATGATAAGGACAGACAACACCACAGTCATGTGGTACATCAACAAACAGGGAGGCACTCATTCATACCCCTATGCAGAATGACCTTGGAGCTGTGGACCCTGGCACTCAGCTACAACATTCAGTTACAGGCAATATTTGTACCGGGAAAGACAATACTCTAGCAGACATATTAAGCAGAACCACTTCGGATGCCCACGAATGGAAGCTGCACCGGACATCTTCAAGACCATCTCAAAGAAATGGGGAATGCCACAGATAGACCTATTCGCATCACCTCTCAATCACCAGCTCAAAAAATTCTGCACAAGGACATTCCACCCACTAGCATGGAAAGTGGACTCACTCTCCTTCAACTGGAAAGGCCTAACAGCATATGCATTCCCACCTCTTCCTTTGATACACAAGGTACTACTAAAAATCAAGGAAGAACGCCCAAGGATAATCCTGATAGCTCCAAACTGGCCAAGACAACACTGGTACCCACTACTGAAGAGCATGTCTCGAACAATATGTGGCCAATACCCTGATGCCTTTGATGTTAACTCAGAACAACTACAGCATCATACATCCAAACCTAAAACGCTGCAACTGACTGCATGGAACATCACATAGCAGCAGCTAATCCAGAACTTTCCCAAAGAGTTAAAGACATTATTCTTGAAGCACGCAGACCTTCAGCAAGAAGGAACTATGCTGGAAAATGGAAAAGGTTTGTCATTTGGAGTACGGAAAGAGGAAAAGATGTGTCAAACATAGATATGCCTAACATTCTGGAGTATCTGGCGAACTTCTTCATTCAGGCCTGTCCTACTCCTCCATCAAGATACATGCATCAGCTATTTCAGCAGAATACAGCTTTGATCCACCTGTTTTTCGCACCCTTTGCTCAGGCAGTTCCTCAGAGGAATCAAGAATGTAAAACCTCCAAGGAAACCACCATTACCAGCTTGGGATTTAAACTTTGTGCTAGAAAAGTTGACACTATCACCCTTTGAACCAGCAGCAACAGCAGACCTACAACACCTGTCATGGAAAACTGCTTTCCTACTGGCAATTACTTCAGCAAGGAGGGTTTCAGAACTACAGGCCTTAATGGCAGTGCAACCCTTCCTAATCTTCCACCAAGATAGAGTGTCCATGAGGACTAATCCTACATTTATGCCCAAGGTGGTATCCAGAGTGTCTTTAAACCAGGCAATCCACCTACCTACCTTCTTTCCCAACCCACAAAACAGAGGGGAAAGAATACTGCATACCTTGGATGTACATAGACAGCTACGCTACTACTTGGACAGAACAAAAAATAGCAGAAAGACTGACCAACTTTTTGTAGCCTATGCAACAGGAAGGGAAGGAAAAGCTATTTCCAAACAATCTCCAAATGGATAGGAAATTGCATACGATACTGTTACTCCTTCCATGGAAAACCAATTCCACAGAACATAAGACCTCATTCTACAAGGGCAACAGCCACTACCACAGCATTCTTACGAGGAGTGGCAACCAAAGACATTATTGAGGCGGCTACTTGGACCTCCGTGCATACATTTGCCAAGCATTATAATTTGCCTCTATATTCCAGATCCCGAGCAGGGTTTGCCACTGCTGTACTGCAAGGGATCCTAAACACACCATAATCTACTTTTATCCTCCTCCCCTAGTTGGCTATGGTATTCTACCCACTTGTTATGACTGCAGATGCATCCATGAAGGACATAGTACAATTTTGTACCTACCATAAATGTAGATGTCCGAACTGGATAGCATCTGCAGTCAGGATTACCCTCCCTCCTTGCCCTCTGTGGTACTCCTAGGGTGTTTACCCTCCTAATAGCTAGCTGTTGGGGGGGAGTCTTTTATGGTGTATTTGTTTGTATATATGTACATATATGCTTATTGTTGTGTTTACCTCTATCTATTTGGAAACATTGGCATCTATCCAAATTTTAGCCTGCAAGAGGGCTACTGGCATCTGGGGCAAGAAACACTGAGGAAAATGGCGTCGGCTGATGCTTTTATACCCGAATACCAACAGAGATGACGTCGGGTGGAGTGCGACATCAGCCGAAGCCGGACCCGGACTTTGGAATCCGGCCGACTGCAGGGCTGCCTGACGACAGGACAACCCACTTGTTATGACTGCAGATGCTATCCAGTTCGGACATCTACATTTATGGTAGGTACAAAACTGTACTTTATTCCTCACATATGGGTCTAAGATCTGACGTCTGATCTGAGCCGGCAACTTCTCAGACATATCCAGAGCTCATGCACCTCCTCTTCTCATAATCCCTTGCTACCTTCTAACTCTCAGATTTTGTTTGCCCTTGAATTGCTGCAGACGTGGTCCAGAATCAAGGGTAGGAACTAGAGGTAAGTGCTGTTTTTCTTAGCTTCTTTTTTCTGTCCCTTTTCCTTTGTATGGTGCTGTTTCTGCCTTTTACTATCATTATTCTAGTTTATTTCCTCCCCTGTTAGAACCTAGTTTTGGTGTAGACAGGTTCTCCCCTCCCCCCTCTTACTGCATGGTGCTTCGCACCCTTTTCTCATAGGTGGTCTTTTTAAAAAAGAAAAAAAAACTCTTTTCTTTCCTTTGCAGGGTGCCTGTGTCTGTGTGTGAATGGCTGAAAAGCCTTCAAGCTTTAAAAGGTGTTCCTTGTGCTGTCGGAAGATGCTGTGCTCTGACTTGCACGAGGAGTATCTCTACTGTTTAGGGTTGGCACAACTGGAGGTTGAATGTGACTTCTGTGACACATTCAACCCCAGGGCCCTTGTAGAGCCCCTTAACAAACTTTTGCTAAAAAGCTTGGCTCAGAGTGCTCCTCTGCCTTCAGACTCCCCTTCCAAGCTCTCACAGGAGACTAAAAAGAGGCCTCCTCCTCTCTCTGGGGCATCTTCGTCTTCCTCTCTTTCAAAAAAGCTGAGGCTCTCAGATCACAGATCCGAGCCCACCCTCTTTGTCTTCAGATCTGAGGTTTGTCATTCCAAGAGCTTCAGATCAGACTCTCGGATTCAAGGTCTCAGCAGATCAGTGGACTTTGGATCCGAGTAGAAGCAAGCCATCCCCAGATCTGACCAGTTTGTCAGATCCATCCAGTGTGACTTCCATACCTTTGGATCTTACCAGGTTGTAGGATCTAACCGTTCCATCGGATCCTATTATCGTTGAGAGTTCCCCTTCTGGGTCCTCCAGGAGGTTGGATCTAAGTCATCGGAACCGATCTCCTTCTCATGACTATAGGACTTACAAGGTTGGATCCCTAGCAAGATCTGGCCACTCTTCAGTTTCGTCCAGGTCCTCCAGATGTCTCCCTCCTTCGGACATGAATAGGATGATGAGGAGTTTCCTCAAGGCCCAAATCGAGTTGGGCTTTCTGCCGCTCCTTGCCCATGTGGCTAGGGGACCCTCCTTATCCACAAGTTTTCAACCCCCTCTTCCAACAGGTTTTGGAATGTCAGGACCAGAAGATTTCTAGTGAGAGGTTGATGGTGTCGAGTATACCCCCCACTTCTCGGCACCAGCAAGTTCCCTGGCTGGCTCTGTTGCGCAGCCCTCGGACCAGGGTGGGCCTAGTCTCCAAGGGGTTGGTGCGAGTTCCCTGGGGGGCAGCATCCAGTCTGGATTTTTCGGACCGTCCCCTTCCCTTGGGGGCTTTGGTTCTGGACAGCTCAGGGCCAATATCATCTGGGGGCTTTGGTGCTGCGTCGGGTCGCTTCTCCCTTTCCAGGTAACCCCATCCCCTGGAGATGTGGCGGGGGGGGGCTTTGCTCAGTCCATTGGCCTTCCTGATGATAGAGAGGACCTAATCCAGTTTGGCAGTTACCTCTCCTTTTTCTCAAGGTCCTCTCCAGCCTTTCTCAGGATTGGGTACTGAGGCCTCATCATCCATCCAGGGTCAGCCCTCCCATGAGCGTCTTCAGATGGGCACTGCCCCACTTGGGGTACCCATCTCTTCTGAATCCTGACCTGAGCCCACACGTGGAGGGGATCCCCTTGGAAGAGAACGTGTAAGAGGAGGTATTTGGACTCTCCCAAACAGTCCTTCACAGAAGACACAGATTTCGAGGCGAGAGATAGGTCCCCCAGATGTCTGGCTGAGGAGGTTTCCTTCGGGGACATCCTGGAAGTTCTCAAACAGAGAGGTGGATGGTCTTCCCGATCCCTGTCTTTGGAGGAGTGTGTGCTCCTGAAGGCATTTGGGATGAGTCCATCTTCTACCTGGGTTCCCCTTTTGCTGACAGGCTTGTGGACTTTGCCAGCAGGGCTTAGAAGGAGCTGGACACGGTGGAACCTTTGCCCAAGAAAGCTGATAACATTCCTCAGTCCTCCTAAACATAGGTCTTCTTGGAGCAAAGGGGTCCTTGTCGATGACATTGTGGTGGCCGCTGCTACTAAGAAGGCGCTAGTTGAGAAAAGCTCCTCGGTCCATCCCCCGAACAGGGAGTCCCAGGTGATTGACCATTTTGGAAAGCGTGTGTTTGCCTCAGCTGCTTTTGTTCTATGAGCAACTAATTACTTGGTCCATATTACCTGGCTTCAAAGGGATTTGGTTTCAGAGCTTACCACTTCCCTGTCAGAGTTGTTGCCTCCAGAGACCCTGAAGTTACTCCCTCCGAGGCTGTCCACTCTCACTTTAGCCTTGCTATCCAACAGCATGCCTGGCTTCATCTTTGCGGATTTACAGAACCTTTTAAGACATCATTCGCTAACACCCCTTTTGACAGTTCCACTTTGTCTGGGCCATCTTTTAAAGAAACTTTAACCCACAGCGAGCAGGAATGCAAGACTCCTTCTGCAGTAGGATCAAGTTTTCAACTCCCCAGAGGTCCTTTTCTAACACCCAGAGGGGAAGTAAAAAGCTTTGCTTCTGGAGGGTTCAGTCTTCCTTTCAGGATGCTTTCCAGGAATCCTCTTCCACAGGCTGGGGCAGGGGATTCAATGGTAGACACCGTCCTAGAGGCAGAGATGGTCCACAAAACCAGGGCTCCCGAGAACCCTTATCTGAGAAGCCCTTCCACTGCTACTGAAGTGTTGCATGACTGTCCTGCCCTGGAGGCAGCCAGGGGTTGTCTTTCCCTTCACCCACTAGCCTGGACAAATCTCACCTCCGATCATTGGGTGCTAAAAATTATTTCCAGGTGTTACTCCATTCCCTTCTCTCACCCCTTCCAATTCGGAAATTTCTCCCAGCCATACCACCCTGCCAGATGGAGTTAGCCTATCTTGAGGTAAAAGACCTCCTTTGAAAAAGAGCCATTCATGAGGTCCTAACAGGACAACAAGGGTCTGGAACTTACTGTCGTTTCTTTTTGGTGCCAAAAAAGAATGGGGACTTGCGTCTGATTCTGGACCTCAGCGAGCTAAACCTTTCTGTTAAGAAGTCTAGGTTCCAGATGGTCACTGTACAGTCCATTCTGCCTCTCTTGCACAAGAACGATTAGATGAGCTCAGTGGATCTCAAGGATGTGTACTATTATGTAAAGATCAACAGACACTCCAGGAGACACTTACCTTTTCGGTTAGGGGCCAGTCATTATCAGTTCAGAGCCCTGCCCCTTGGAGTCACCACAGCCCCCCAGATATTTATCAAATGTATGGCAGTGGTGGCAGCTCATCTCCGGTTGCAAGGCTTCAAGGTTTTTCCATACCTGGATGATTGGCTTCTCATGGCTCCCATGAAGCATCGACTAACAGTGGTGACCAGATACATCTTCAGTCTTTTCCAGCATCTAGGCATCACAGTGAATCTGCACAAGTCCAGTCTAGTTCGGAGCCAGAATCTGGAATTCATAGTTGTCCTGCTGGACATGGTGTCAGAAACTGCAGCACTGCCTCCCCGTAGGGTCCATCTGATTTGATATCAAGCCTCTCTTTTGTTGGATCTAGCACGCCCACCTGTTCATTTGATTCTCAAAATGCTAGGCTCTATGGCGGTTGCCATTCAATTGATGCCTCTTGCCAGGTATCATATGCGAGTTCTAACAGCAAAGAACAAACTGGGTAAAACGGGAACTGAGCGGCTTAAAGTCTACTTAATCCACCACAACAGATTATATGATACACCAAAACTTGAAAAATTTAGTAGAGAATCCCAAAAAAATAGTGAAGGTACACACAGGCATGTTTAAATGTGGTAGATGCCATCAACGTAACTGTGTTAAAGTTACAAGAAAGATAATTATTAGAGATAGAGAATATATTTTGTTTGCTAACATCAATTGTGATTCTCAAGGGGTGGTCTACGCAGCTGTCTGTGACCACTTTGAGGCTTTCTATGTAGGGAAAATCGAAAGGAAAATTAAACAAAGAATCTATGAACATGTATATAGTATCAATAATTCTGTCATCACGAATGCCCTAGCTAAAGATATCATGGATTGCCCAACACATAGGTTTTTGTTTGTAGTGTTTGAAAAAATAGAAAGAAATTTAAGGGGGGTCCCTGGGAGCTGGCATTAGAAGAAGCTGAACTTACTGGCAAATTTGGACAGGTGCGCACACCCTACAGGGATTAAATGAAGCCCTGTCCATTAAGTGCCTGCTTAAAATGAAGGCTTTGGCTAGGTGAATAGTTTAGTGTTAGGAGAATAGGTGGACTTAAGGCATACACGATCCATCACGTAGGTTTGTAGTCTGTTAATATTACCTGCTTAGTCCACAGTATCAACAATGTGTAGTATCTCATATGTGCCTAAATGTTGGTGATTTAAACTGTGTTGTAATGAGGTCTTTAAGCGGGTATGGTTTGTATACATTGGCAAAGCCTTTGTTATTGTTCTAGTAGTTCAAAAAATTCTTTTAAAGACCAAGCTGTTGGTCTTCACATATCATAGTTTACTTCATAAAAATATAGTATATTAGATCTGTGAGCGACTTAACATAGCCGTATCTCAACCATGTAAAGGATATAATTTTAAGGTGTTATTTATAGTACACAAATTCAGTATTGTCATTAGTGTTATTTTTAAAAAAAATTATTTTTAAAAAAATTCTTTATTTTCTGTAATGGTGCTGTGAGGTTAATACTGTGATGGTGGTGCTGCGGTAGCATTGTCGCCTCACAGTAAGACGTCCTGTTCGATTCTCAGCTAAAGCGTCTTCTGTGTGGAGACGTGCGTGAATGGGCGTACCTTCGTTGAAGGTTGTGCGTCAGGGCTGGCAACTCAGTACGTAAAAATCTACTGCAAATCATTAGCGGACCAGAGTTCCGCTGTGGCGACCCCTAACCAGGAAAAGCCGAAAGATACAACATGGTGCTGTGAGGTTGCTTAAGCATCCTAGTGTGTTTTAAGTTGGAGTAACCCCCTGTAGCTTTAATTCTTAAATGCTTGTGTATGATATCATGAGGGGTAACGAACTCTATTGGCAGTTTGTTTTTTGAATTGTTTTAAAAGGTATTTTTTCTAAGTATTTTACTGTTTGTAGTCTGAAGAAGTTGGAACACTTTTCCAGCTAAAGCGCTTACATTAAATTTTGTTTTGGTTTATCATATAATCTGTTGTGGTGCATTAAGTGGACTTTAAGCTGTTCAGTTGCCATCATATGTGAGTTCTCCAGTGGACCCTGGCAGTCCAGTGGTCCATTCTGTCTCACCGCATGTCTGTGACAGTAAAGTTGACTCAGGTGTGCAGGAATCATCTTGCTTGCTTGCTTACTTCAGGGGGTTCTGGCGAGGCTGAAGTAGCTTGTATTTGGTGAGAAGTTTGTGGCTTCTGTTGCAGTTTTTTTTCTGTGTCTCAGCTAGTTTAGCAAACTTGATCTGAGGGTTGGAAGAGCTTGAGCTGAGGTCAGATCCTAGACCCATATGATGAATAATGACACTGGATAGCACAGATGCCAAGTTATGGTAACTACATAACTCATTTTTTTCACCATGCACACACTCTGAGCTCCTCTATTCCCTTCCTGCTCTATGTGACTTCCCCACTCTGGGCTAGTAATCAAGGTGTCTGAATCCTCACCACTGCCACTGGAGAGGGATGTTCACTTGGAACAAAAATGGATACACTCAGTATTTCCAGATGCATACCTCTCTGCATCAAGCACAGTTACCGTTAAGAGCATACAGGGAGCACAGTCAGCCCAGAGTCTGGATTCCTTTATATCCGTCTCCCTCCGGAGCTCCATTAACGCTCCTCACTAGCACAGCTATAGGGTTAAGTCCTTAGCTGAGTGTCCAAGACAAGTCCTCCAGTGCCCTCTCTGTGAAACCAGTGCTTTGTGTCCCTGCTTCAAGTAGCTGACACACACACACACACTGTGAGATTTGATTTTCACTCACACATACACACCTGGAAAACCCTCCTTACTTTATATACTAACTCCAGGGTCACACTACAGTGGGGAAAAGGCCATTTATAACTTTCAACGAAATGAGTTTCAGTCAAGTGAGTTTTCGGTGATGTGAGCTTTCAGTGAAGTGGTCCTAGTAATTTCATTTTCAATCAAGTGAGTTTTCAATCAACTGTAGTAGACCCCATATATATGTATGTATGTATGTATATATATATATATATATATATATATATATATATATATATATATATATATATGTTTAATTCCATTACAGTCAGGACCCACTGTTGGTACATTTTTAACTCAAGCAACTTTACAGATCCATTTTCAACACAAGCATCCATGCAAATAAGTTTGCTATTCAAATAACATGTAATTCTTTACTAAATTCCGGGTTGCTGTGCTGGCATATGTTACACATTTACCGCCCTACTTCTCCTGGCACAGCTGGCAGTACCTCGCATTGTCATACCTTAGATCAGAAAAACAGCTCTGATAGTAGACACAACAGGTGACCTTGAGGGTCCCACTCTGAGTGGGAAAAGACACAGAGACACTCCCCATAGACTCATCAGACACTCACTCAGGAGGTCTGAAGACTCATGGGGGGGTCTTAGGACTGTTTTGAAAAGAAAAAATGCCATTGTAAAAGAAGTGATGGTATTGACTCTGGCTGTCAAAGGCCTTACTCGAGTTTGGAAATCAAAGTTTATCTCAGTCCGTTGGTTTTACCAGATTTTTGTGATATAAAAAATGAGACCACAGTAAATCATTTCAAAACTTTTCCCACCTTTAATGTGACCTGTACAGTTCAATTGAAAAACAAACAAATCTGTTAGGGGAAAAATATAAAAACTAATAAATGTACGTTAAGCTAACTGCATAAGTGTGCACAACCTTAAACTTATACTTTATTGAAGCACCTTTTGATTTAATTACAGCATTCAGTCTTCTTGTGTACACAGCTGCCATCAATTAAAGAGACTCTGATTAATCCCAAATAAAGTTCAGCTGTCCTAGTAGGATTTTCCTGACATTTACTCAGGTGCCTACTACAGCAAAAGCCATGGTTCGCAGAGAGCTTACAAAGCATCAGAAGGATCTTATTGTTGAAAGGCATCAGTCAGAAGAAGGGTACAGAAACATTTCCACAGCATTGGATATACCATGGAACACAGTGAAGACAGTCATCAAAAAGTGGAGAAGATATGGGACAACAGTGACGTTGCAAAGAACCGGATGTCCCTCCAAAATTGATGAAAAAACTAGATGGAAACTGGTCAGGGAGGCTGCCAAGAGACGTACAGCAACACTGAAGGAGCTGCAGGAATTTCTGGCAAGTACTGGTTGTGTACTACATGCGACAACAATCTCCCATATTCTCCATATGTCTGGACTATGGGGTAGGGTTGCAAGACGGAAGCCTTTTCTTAAACAGAAAAACATCCAGGGCTGGCTAATGTTTGCAAAACAATATATCAAGTCTCCCAAAAGCATGTGGGAAAACGTGTTATGGTCTGATGAGACCAAGGTTGAACTTTTTGGCCACAATTCCAAAAATGTACATGTGGCGCAAAAACAACACTTCACATCACCAAAAGAACACCATCCCCACGGTGAAGTATGGTGGTGGAAGTATCATGCTTTGGTGGTGCTTTTCTTCAGCTGGAACTGGGGCTTTAGTCAAGGTGGAGGGAATTATGAACAGTTCCAAATACCAGTCACTTTTGGCCCAAAACTTTCAGGCGTTTGCTAGGAAGCTGAAGATGAGGAATTTCACATTTCAACACGACAGTGGCCCCAAGCATACATCCAAATCAACAAAAGAATGGCTTCATCAGAAGAAAATTAAAGTTTTGGAATGGCCCGGCCAGAGCCCAGATCTAAATCCAATAGAAATCTGTGGGTGGCTGAGCACAAGAGATGACCTCGCAATCTGACAGATTTGGAGCACTTTTGCAAGGAAGAGTGGGTAAATATTGCCATGTCAAGATGTGCTATGCTGATAGACTCCTACCCAAGAAGACTGAATGTAGTAATTAAATCAAAAGGTGCTTCAGCAAAGTATTAGTTTAAGGGTGTGCACACTTATGAAGCCAGCTTATTGTACGTTTTTTATTTTTCCCCTAACAGATTTGTTTGTTTTTCAATTGAATTGTACAGGTTATAGGTCACATTAAAGGTGGGAAAAGTTTTGAAATGATTTTTTGTGGTATCATTTTTTTTATATCACAAAACCTGGCATTTTAACAGGGGTGTGTACACTTTTTATATCCACTGTACAGTGATACTTGTCTGTCTGTAGCACCCCAGTTGATCTTTTCCCTGCAGCCATCATGCTATAAATACATTAACATTTATTGTATTTTATTTTTCTATTTAATAGTTAACCAATTTATTTTAATTTCTCTCTTGTGTTTGTGCTAATATGCTATGTTCATGTAAGAAATACTTAAAAATAATGTAAATAAGCTCATGTATAGATGTCTTACACTGCAGTTGTAAATGTGCATCATGTGTAACTTACATATGGAGCTTTTCTCCTCGGGCCTCCACTGAAAATGAGTTCTATCCAGTCGGACTTTTCACAGTCAACAAAGACAAATAAAATAAAATAAAAAATAATAAGTGCAACTTGGTAGGTAATAGAAAATGTACCCAGGGCTGCTCCCTGTAAGTGAAACAAAGTGCTGTTATAGCATCAGAAGTAAAATGTATTGCTGTCTAAAGGTGAGGTTTTCACTGTCTTAAAATGTGTCATTAAAAATAACATGAATAAAAGTAAAAATGCTCCTGTTAGAATTTTAGAAACAATTTACCTGTTCCTTCTGAAGCTAAGGTATAATCTTGCAGTATTTTGTAGGAAAATACCCCAACATACATGCTTGAAAATTTCATGAAAATAGTTCTGCAAAGGAACGAGTAGCCAAAAGCAGTGTTATATAAGCACAATCTGTTTGGAATATACTCAGTAGTGCCTAAACCTATTCAATATGTGCTCAGTAGTTTAGGGGTTTAGGTTTCTTTGCTGGAAGTCACTCTTCTTAGTGACAGTAATCTCTCCTGGAAGTAAGTGTGTGTGTGTGTGTGTGTGTGTGTGTGTGTGTGTGTGTGTGTGTGTGTGTGTGTGTGTCCCCGTGACACTGACAGTTATCTCATGGGCACATTCCAGAAAAGGTGGTGCTATTGTTTTGCATTTATTCAGTTCGTGGTGACACTAGATCATCCTTCCCTACTTTTGCCAAACATCAGTACTTCATTTCAATGGTCGACGCAGAATAGGCTTTAATAGGTATTGATAATGATGATTTTTAAAAGCTTGAGAAATTAGGTTTGATGATTGATACCTGTGAACAGTAGTCCTTTTATATAGTACCACAGTAAGATCAGTTTTTCAAGTGAGCAGTTTGATGCAGCTGTAATTTCTGTTTGGAACATGTATTTGTACTAGTTACTATAGCAATAACCCACGCCTGGGTGTGGGTAATGCTAAATTTACCCACGGTTGGCGTGGTTTGGTCCCGAGGCGCCGAGGGCCCAAACAAACCCAACCTTGGTAAATTTAGCATTACCCACACCCAGAAGTGGGTTATTGCTATTATACCATGACATTATTTAAGAAAAGAAACTGTTACTTTTCTTAAATAATGGCATAGTATAATGCCTGTTTACTGCCCTTCCGAGATGTCTTGGCATCGGCAGTTCTGATGTACTGCGCCTGCGCGGTACATCAGAACTGTAAGCAACGGAGAAAGCAAGATCTCCGTTGCTTTTTAATGTCTCGCTATGTTAAATGAGTTTAACATAGCGAGACAGTTTTAAAATAAGCAACGGACATCTCTGTTGCTTATTTTAAAACTGTCTCGCTATGTTAAACTCATTTAACATAGCGAACTAAAAAGCAACGGAGATCTTGCTTTCTCCGTTTTAACACTGCGCTATGTTAAATGGGTTTAACATGGCGAGACAGTTTAAAATAAGCAACGGAGATCTCCGTTGCTTATTTTAAAGCTGTCTCGCTATGTTAAACCCATTTAACATAGCGAGACAGTGTTTAAAAAAAAGAGTTATACTAATGGAAAAAAGTCCGGGCGACCGGACCTTTTTCCATTAGTATAACTCGATTTACAACGGGCACGCTGGCCAATCAGCGTGCACGTTTTGGGGGGATCATGGTATAATTTCTTTTTTTTTCTTTCTAGTGTGCAGTGTTTGTTTTACAGTACTGCATTTAGGTCGCAGCGTAGGTGTCCTGAAGGAAGACTGGATTTCTTTATGAACATGGAAGGAAATAAACTGCTTGAAAGTGTTTGTGTAGCTATTTTTATACCCCAAGCAGACTTCAAAGATATTTTCATCCTATAAGTAGCAAATGCTGGAAGTGTGATGGGAGGGAGAGAGAGCTAATTGTGAATGTTTTGGGAGAATCTAATGAGCTGGCATTTTACATGTAATCACAGACAAGAGTAGTATGTCAGGAATGTTGGGGGAAAATGGTTGTGTCCAAAGAAATGATATTTTTGAGATGGGATACAGGATTTGAATTACTTAGATATTGTAAGGCCTTACTAAGTTTATTGCAGGTGGCTGACAAAAAGACCTCAATTACTAGAAAATAAAAATCAAAATATAAACCAGATGTTGTTTAATATTGTGAAAGAGGTAAAAGAACTGGATGTGGGATCTTTAGAAAATGGAAGGAGTGTTGTATAAAAATAAGTGGAATTTGTGGGAACAACAAATGCACAATTCTGTTTAGGAAGAGAAGTGGGGTTTCTAAAGGAAATTGAGAACTGAGGTTTATGCAAACTAGTAAATGATAATTGTTAAACAATAGTCATATGTATACTGCATGAAAATAATAAAAATGCTTCTGTGTTTTTGCTTTTCTGTTAATGTACCTATGTCACAGTTTAAAATGTGATCTGATGTTGTCCATTTCATTCTTCCTCACTGATGAGCCCTAGGATCCGAAATTGGATCCAATTCAGCCACTTTTTAAGACTATGATATGAGTCTCGAGTTTCTTCCTCTCCCATAATGCCTCACATCTGCCCTAACACCTCAGACCTTGTTTGCCGCCATTCAGCACAAACATGGTCAACAGCTCTCAAGCCTTTGTTTTGTCTGGAAATTGAAATAAGTGCATAATTTGGATATTTATATCCTTCCTATTTTTTTCCTATTCTGTTATCTATCAGTTAGAGAAACTTTTCTTACAGCTAAGTGCTTGGCATTACTTTCCTCTATTTGCTTTTTTTTTTTTTACTTATCTAGATAATCTCCTCTCTTCTCCTGCTCTATAGCTTATCCCTACATAGCCTTTGTTAAGCTAATGTGTGTGTGTGTGTGTGTGTGTGTGTGTGTGTGTGTGTGTGTGTGTGTGTGTGTGTGTAAGTAATTTTGTTGGTTGACTTGCCGACATTATGTCAGAAAAAAACAACTGGATTTAAAAGATGCTCTTCTTGTGGGCACAAAATTCCAAATTCTGATACCCACAAGAAGTGCGCCTACTGTCTTGCATCCTAACACCTTCAGGCTGATTTTACCATTTGTGCGGCCGTGAACCTGCTTTCCCTTCTCAAACAGGAGGAACAAATTGATTCTGAGAGAAGTCTTGCCTGCTTCCGGGGCTCAAACCCCCTCTAAGCCATCAGCTTCCCCAGGAGCTGCTTCTTCTACCGAAAAGAGACAAAGACTACCAGATCCACAACCTTCGAATCGGAATATGTCCAAATTTCCACCAGATTCGATGATGACCTTTGATCAGAGCAAGACCACAGATAACAATACTGGATCTGACAGACACATTATTGGCTATGGATTCTGTCATAAGAAGGTCCTCCTTGGATCTAGCCATTACTGATCCGAGGTCTAGGAGCCGAAAAACAGTGCTCATGCTGAAGCATATATGTACGGCTTCTACCTCTAAGATTGCATCCCCAGCCAAATCAAGACACTCCTCAGCTTCCTTTAGATCTCTCAAAGCCTCTCCCAATCAGACATGGACAGGATAATGCAGAGTTTTCTCAAGGCACAGATACAGATGGGGCTTTTACTATCTCCGTCCCATCCAGGATCTGTGAGATCTCCAACACCAACCCTGCATGCTCCTCTTCTGATACAACCTGTTGTTTTGGAACTCCAGGATCCGGGTTTTCTGAGTGGGTCGTCAGTGAATCCAAGGATAGTGCTTTCCTCAACTCCATCAAGGTCCCATACTGGCTCAGCTCCAATGCCGTTAGATCAGAGTGGGTCTTGGATCCGAGATGTTGGCACCGACTCCAGTGATGCTGACTTCATGTCTGTCCCTTCCACTAGGAGGCTTGGCCTTTGACACCTCAGGTCCAATGCTATCTGGAGGCTTCAGATCTGTGGTAACTTCCATTCCTTCTCTCCAGGAAGCTTTGGCTCCAAGAGAGAGGGAGGGGGGTATCCTCGAGTCAGTCAGCCTTTTGGGTGGTAGAGAGGACTTTCTCTAGACCTAGAGCTGCATCCCCTCCGCCCCCAGATCCTAATTAGTCCACATCTCTTCTGACCCCTAATCTCATACATCCTGATGTCCTTCAAGGATGCATCTGCAGTCTTTACAAATGGGTTGTCCTGTCGTCAGGCAGCCCTTCGGTCGGCCGGATTCCAAAGTCTGGGTCTGGCTTCGGCTGGTGTCGCACTTCACCCGACGTCATTGCGGCAGTTCTTCGGGTATAAAGGCATCAGCCGACGCCATTTTCCCCAGTCTTTCTTGCCGCGTGGCGCCCGAAGCAGAAGCTGTTCGCAAGTGCCGGTCGGTCAGATCCAGAGATTACTACTACCGAATACTACTTCGAAGACTTCTATAAAGCTAAGTACCCCGTTGGGGACTCTTTCTTGCCTCAGCCGATGTCAGAGAAAGTTAATAACTGTTTATCTTGTGGGAAACAAATACCTCATAAAGATTTCCACTCCTATTGCATACATTGTTTAGGCCCAGACCACGACGTAGCAGCTTGTCTAGCCTGTGCTTCTTTAACCGACGGACGCTTAGACGTCGCGCGGACTTTGCTGAGCAGATTTTGGCTCGATTTTGCCTACATTATGCCGCCGGATCCTCCGACTACGCAAATAACCAAAAGCGCAAAGAAAGGACCGACATCATGTCCGCGGTTTCGGCCGAAACCGCGGTTAAGCAAACCACGAGTGTCTCGGTTTCGGCGAAACCGAGCAAGCGGTTCTTTCTTCAGCCGATAACTTGCCTTCTACCGAGGCCTCTTCTATCCTGGTAGAAACGGCTTCTGAAATCCAACCTTCTGTTGCGATTTCACAGGAATTATCAGAAACCATTCCCTAGATATTTCTACCCCTGCACGTGGAGCTGCTAGGCCTCCTCCAGCTATGTCTATTAAGGCCTTTGCCAGGGCTAAAGCAGCCATAGCATCAAAACCTGTGCCTGCCAAGCCCCCCTCTCACAGGCCCAGCACCAGCTCCCATATGCTTTCTTTGGCAGAGGATCTCATCTCTTTAATCCATGGAGCCCAGCCGCATCCAGACAGGGCCTCTCTCCCTCCTCCAGAAAAGAGGCCTAGAGCAGAGCCCCCTGAGCCAGTAGCCACAGATGATTCCTCTGATGACTCAGAACATACAGACCCTCCTGAGGCTTCTTATTCTCCTTACGAAGACTCTGATGCTGAGGAATCCATCCCTTCAGCCTCTCCTCCTGAGGAATTTTCCTTTGGGGAAAACTTGCATGCTATGAGGGAACAATTCCAGTGGCAGGGCCAAGATTTCTCAGACTCTAGAAAAAGGCTTAGGACCTTTCTACACTTGCCACAGCATAGGCCTTTAGCTATGCCTCCAGTTCTATCTGTTGTTGATGATGCATTTAATGATGCTTGCACTGCTCCTGATACTTTACCTCCGGCTCCTGCTAAGCCCGATAGGTACTACAGGGTCCCGGACACTCATCACCACTTATATAAGGCCCCTTTTGCAGATCCAGAGACTATCTCCCAGGGCCCTAAAGCTGTAGCAGCTACTTCTTCTAAAAACCCCCTCCCCATCTGAAAGGGATTCCAGGTCCTTAGAGAGATGGGGTAAAAAAGTTTACACCTCTGCTACTTCGTCAGCTAGAGCTTTGAACTGCCAATTTCATATGATTCAATATCAAGAGTTTATGCTTGACCAGTTGACTAAAAAGCTGTCCTCTGAAGAATCTTTAGATAAAAAGTATGTTCAAGAAATGTTACATAACATACAGCAGGTTAGTAACCATTCTTTAAAATGTGGCTATGATGCACTGGAGGCTTCCTTTAGATTGGCCATGACTGGCACAGTTATCAGGAGGCATGCATGGTTGAAAGAACAGGCATTACCAGACCATGTCACATCTAAACTTTTGGATGCACCTATGGACAAGGTCAATTTATTTGGTGCCCCCGCACAGCAAGTACTAAAAAAGATGGAAGAGAAAGCAAAATCTGTGCAAACAGTAAAAGATTTCTCACAAGTTCAACCTCCAAGGTTTAGCAGGAATTGGCCCTCCAAGAATTGGTCCTTTCCGGACTCCTCTAAGGCACAAAGAGGCAGGAATCGGCCCTCTAGAGGCAGAAACCAATCCAGGGGTGCCTACAGGGGTCGCCAGTGGCAGGGTAACAACCAACGAGGCACGGATACAGCCACCACCACTACAACAACTCAATCACAGTGACTTGGCGGTGGCACCGCCTACCAGGGAACAACTAGAAGCACCCTTAGGCGGAAAGCTAACATTATTTTCAAGAAACTGGCACTGCATTACAAGAGAAAAATGGATTTTGCAGACTATAGACAAAGGTTACAGGTTCCATTTCCATACTCTACCAGGAAAGAGAGGAATGCCAAACCTACCACCTTCTCAAAGGACAGAAGCTCTAAAACAAATATCTCAATTATTAAGAATGCGAGCTGTGGAAAAGGTACCATTAATGGAGCAAGGAAGGATTTTACTCCAGGCTCTTCCTGGTACCAAGAAAAGAAAACAAATGGAGGCCTATTCTAGACCTGTCCGCTTTAAACACATTCCTCATTGTTCCAGAATTCAAAATGCTGACCCTACAGCAGCTTCTTCCCATGCTGGGCAAGGAGTCTTGGCTGGTAACTCTAGATCTCAAGGAGGCATACCTGCACGTCCCCATAAGACCAATTTGCAGAAGATACCTCAGATTTCTTGCAGGATCAGAGCATTATCAATTCTCAGCATTGCCCTTTGGCTTATCTACTGCGCCCAGAGTGTTCACGAAATGCCTGGCATCAGTAATCGCTCATTGCAGACTTCAGGGAATTCAAATCTATCCCTACCTGGACGACTGCCTGATACAAGCGGACAACAAAACAAACTAACAGAAGACTTACAAAGAGTCATCTACCTGCTACAAGCCCTGGGATATACAGTCAATACAAAAAAGTCAAGGCTGATTCCATCCCAAAGAATAACCTTTCTGGGTGCAGAACTGGGCACATCAAAACAAATGGCATTTCTAACTGCAGAAAAGAAAGAGCAACTTCCTCTCTACTTCTTGGCATTAACAAAGCAGAGCCATCTAACTGCAAGAAAAGTGCTACAAGCTCTAGGCTTCATGGCATCCTGCATAATACTAGTCCCTCATGCCAGGCTTCATATGAGAAAGCTACAGTGGTACCTAAAGAATTTGTGGTCTCAGCACAAGCACAGCCTAGAAACCAAAATTCCAATGATCCCATGCCTGAAGCAAGAGTTCTTATGGTGGGCTCAGGCCTGTCAATCAAACACAGGACTGCCCTTCTGCAAAAGTCAACCAAGACAAACCATCACGACAGATGCCTCAGACCTCGGTTGGGGCACACATGATGGGCAAGTGCATTCAAGGCCTATGGACTCAAGACCAGCTGCATCTGCACATAAATCTAAAAGAAATGATGTCAGTAAAATTGGCAATCCAGGCTTTCAGACCTCTTCTCCAAGAAGGCCAGTTGATGATAAGGACAGACAACACCACAGTTATGTGGTACATCAACAAACAGGGAGGCACACACTCATACCCTCTATGCCGGCTGGCACTGGACCTATGGGATGTGGCTCTGAGCTACAACATTCAGTTACAGGCAATTTATGTACCAGGAAGGAAAACATTCTAGCAGACATATTAAGCAGAACTACAACAGATGCCCACGAATGGATGCTGCATCCGGACATTTTCAAAACCATCACAAGAGAATGGGGATTACCACAAATAGACTTGTTTGCATCCCCATTCAATCACCAGTTGAAGAAATTCTGCACAAGGACTTACCACCCACTTGCTTGGAAGGTGGACTCCTATCCTTCAGTTGGAAAAGCCTGACAGCATACGCATTCCCACCACTTCCTTTGATGCACAAGGTGCTTCTCAAGATCAAAGAGGAACGTCCGAGGATCATTCTGATAGCCCCAGACTGGCCAAGACAACATTGGTATCCACTGCTGAGGAGCATGTCCCGGGAACAAATATGGACACTGCCCCTGATCCCATTACTGCTGACACAGAACAACTACAACATTCTGCATCCAAACCTAAAAACTCTGCAGCTAACTGCCTGGAACATTACATAGCAGCAATTAACCCAAATTTATCCCAAAGGGTTAAAGACATAATCCTGGAGGCTCATAGACCTTCAACAAGAAAGAATTATGCAGCAAAATGGAAAAGATATCTCATCTGGAGTACTGCAAGGGGGCAAGATGTGACACTGGCAAACATAGCCAACATCCTGGAGTACTTGGCGGAGCTCTTCCATACAGGCCTGTCCTATTCCTCCATCAAGATACATGCATCAGCTATTTCAGCAGAATACAGCTTGGATCCTCCTGTCTTCTCGCATCCTCTGCTCAGACAGTTTCTGAGAGGAATTAAAAATGTAAAACCTCCCAGGAAACCTCCATTGCCAGCATGGGACTTGAACTTTGTGCTAGAAAAACTGACTCTACCTCCTTTCGAACCAGCAGCTACAGCAGAATTGCAATACTTATCCTGGAAGACTGCTTTCCTGCTGGCAATAACTTCAGCAAGAAGGGTCTCTGAACTACAGGCATTAATGGCAGTACAACCCTTCCTGATCTTCCATCGAGAGTGTCCATGAGAACAAATCCTACATTTATGCCTAAGGTGGTATCCAGAGTCTCTTTAAATCAGGCTATCCACCTTCCTACATTCTTCCCCAATCCACAGAACAGGGGAGAAAAGCTCTTACATACCTTGGATGTACACAGACAATTACGCTACTACCTGGACAGGACAAAGAACAATAGAAAAACTGACCAGCTTCTGGTAGCATATGCAACAGGAATAGAAGGAAAACCAATTTCTAAACAGACCATCTCCAAATGGATAGGAAATTGCATTAGATTTTGTTACTCCTACCATGGAAAGAAAACTCCAGAGAATATCAGGCCTCACTCCACAAGGGCTACAACCACTACCACAGCTTTCTTACGAGGAGTGGCTACCAAGGACATTATAGAGGCTGCTACTTGGACCTCCGTGCATACATTTGCCAAGCATTATAACTTACCTCTATACTCTAGATCCCGTGCTGGTTTTGCCACTGCTGTTTTGCAAGGGATCCTGACTACACCATAATCTATTCTCATTTCCTCCTCCCTAGTTTAGCTATGGTATTCTACCCATTTGTAAAGACTGCAGATGCATCCTTGAAGGACATAGTACAGTTTTGTACCTACCATAAATGTAGATGTCCGAGAGGAATGCATCTGCAGTCAGGATTACCCACCCTCCTTCCCCTCTGAGGTACTCCTAGGGTACTTACCAATCTTCAGCTAGCCTTGGGGGGGATCTATTATGGTGTATTTGTTTGTATATATGTACATACATGTTTATTTTGTGTGTTTGCTCTCTACTATTTGGAAACTTTGGCATTTATCCAAATTTAGCCATCCAAGAGGGCACCTGGCATCTGGGGCAAGAAACACTGAGGAAAATGGCGTCGGCTGATGCTTTTATACCTGAAGAACTGCCGCAATGACGTTGGGTGAAGTGCGACACCAGCCGAAGCCAGACCCAGACTTTGGAATCCGGCCGACCGAAGGGCTGCCTGACGACAGGACAACCCATTTGTAAAGACTGCAGATGCATTCCTCTCGGACATCTACATTTATGGTAGGTACAAAACTGTACTTTCTGAGTCAGCCCCCTCCCCACCGAATGAGCTTCCAGACTACTGCTACCCCTCAGAGGGTCCCCCACTCTTCCAAGTCCTCCCCTGAACACCTCACAGAGGAGGTACGTCACAAAAAAAAGTGCAAGAGGAGGCACTTACTCCCTGCTGGAGTCTTTAACTGAGGACATCGACTTTGATGATGGAGAGGGATCCCCAATATCTCCACCTGGAGACATCTCCTTCAGAGATATTCTGGAAATTTTAAATCAGAATGGTGGCTGGTCCTCCCAACCTCCTTCTGAGGAGTTAGTGTTTCTGGATGCCTTTGGGGCGGGCCTATCAATGTCCTGGGTGACTCCTCTTGGCGGATCTGGTCTCCTGCCAGGCATGGAAGGAACCTGACACTGTGGAGCCCATACCAAAGTGGGCAGATAAATACCTAAGCTCTCCCACCGATAGACTTCATTGGAACAAGGGGTTGCCCACTGATGATATTGTGGTGTCAGCAGCCACTAGAAAGGAGCTGGCTAAGCAAAGCTTCACTGTCCATCCCCCAAACAGAGAGTCTCAGGCTTTGGACAGGCATGGAAAGTGCATTTATGCCTTGGCTACCTTTTGACTGAGAGCATTAAACTACCTACCACATTTTACCCGATTGCAAAGCGACTTGATAAAAGAGGTCAGCAACTCCCTTACAGAGACCTTGTCAGAGGAGAACTTCAAGAAGGTATCTCCCCAGTTGGCCACTCTCTTCTGTGGCTGATTCCTAGATGAGGTTAATCTCTGACTATGCAGAGCCCACCTTTCTAGCAGCTGGAACAAGCATAGCCATCAGGAGACCTTCCTGGATGAGGCTGTGCAGGTTTGCGGAACCCTTTAAGGTGTCTTTCACCAATACCCCCCTTCGATGGTTCCTCTCTTTTTGGACCATCTGTCAAGGAGACACTCACCCTCAGTGGACAGGAGGGCAGGACCTTGTCTGTGGTAGGATCAAATTTTCTACCCCGCAGAGGTCCTTTTCAGAAAACCATCGAGGTGCTAAGAAATTTTGGTTCAAAAAAATCTGAAGGTCCTTTCCAGGATCCTCAAGAAGATTCCATCTCCAGAGGCAGAGGAAGAGGATTTAATAACCGATGCCACCCAAGAGGCAGAGGGAGAGGGCAGAATCGGAGCTTCAGAGAACCCTTTCTGATAAGCCCTATCAGCATTCCTGAAGTATTGCCCAACTGCCCTTCTGTAGAGGCAGTTGGGGGCTGTCTGTCATTGCACCTAGATGCCTGGACAAACTTAAACGATTGCTGGGTGCTGAATATAATTTTCAGAGGTTAAAATGTTTCCTTTTTCCTTCCACGTCTAAGTCCCAGAAGGAATCTCCCCGACGTGCCACCCAGTCAGAGGAAATTAACCATCCATGAAGTTCAGAAACTTCTAGAAAAGAGAGTCATCCAAAAGGTCTCGACCAAGCAACAAGGATCCAGAACTTGTCCGTGCTTCTTTTTGGTACCAAAAAAGACAGGGGACCTGCGACCGATCTTGGATCTTAAGCAGATTAAACCTTTATGCCAAGAAGTCAAGGTTCTGGATGGTTACAGTCCAATACATTTTGCATCTCCTTCAGAAGGATGAATAGATGTGCTCTTTGGATCTCCAGGACATGTACTATCATATCAAAATAGACATGCAGCCCAGGAGACACCTGTGCATTCAGCTGGGAGCCAGTCATTATCAAGTCATAGTCCTGCCCTTTGGTCTCACCACAGCCCCCCCCCTCCCCCGCCCGGTGTTTACCAAATGCATGGCAGTGGTAGTAGCTCACCCGAGACTACAAGGATTCCAGGTGCTTCCATATCTGGATGATTGGCTCCTCACTGCACCAGCAGTGTGTCAACTTCTTCAAGCCACACAATATCTGCTACAGATTTTCAACCTTTTGGGTATCACAGTAGATTATGGCAAAGTCAAAACTAACTTCTGTGTAGAACTTGGAATTCATAGGAACGGAATTGAACACAGTTGCGCAGGTAGCGGCATTACCCCAACAAAGGGTAATACCCTGAGACAACAGGTACAAGTCCTTCTGGATTTGCCAACCCCTTCAGCAAGACTGATTCTGAGAGCACTAGGGTCTATGTCAGCACCGATATTCTTGGTACCTCTAGCGAGGTTTTTCATGCGAGTACTTCAGTGGACTCTTGCGGTTCAGTGGTCCATCCTGTTTCATCCATTGTCTGTCCCCATCAAACTAACCCAAATTTGCAGATGTCACCTCCAATTGTGGATTATGTTGGATGATCTATATCTAGGCAAGTTGTTTTCTCTTCCCCCTCCCACAGCCACAGTGGCCACGGATGCTTCCCTGTTGGGGTGAAGGGGGCATTATCGAGGAAGAAGTCCAAGGCACGTGGTCCCCAACAGAGACCAAATTGCATGTAAATGTCCTAGAGTTGAGAGCAGTTCTCCTGACATTGCCTTCCATGACTGCCTCCCTCTGGGGACGATAGCAGTTCATGCAGACAACATGTCAGTTGTCTGGTACTTCAACAAACGGGGGAGCCCATTCATATCCCTTGTGCAGTGAAGTCATGAGAGTGTGGGAATGGCGATTTCTTCAAACTGCTTTTTCCTTGCAACGCACATTCCCAGAGAGACCAACATACTTGCAGACAGACTCAGCAGATCCATTCTAAGCCTGCACAAGTGGTCCCTCAGTCAGTCAGTAACAAACCAGATTTTCAGCCAGTTGGGCCTACCTTGCTGCAGTCTGTTCACCTATACCCTAAACAACAAGTGCAACAAGTATTTTGCTGTGATTCCCCCCAGTCGGGAAGTCACCAAGGGATGCTCTAGTCCACAATAGGCTTCTGGGTCTTCTATATACTTATCCCCCCCATTCCATTGATCCCAACATTATGCTACTGAAAGCCAGTAGATTGAAGAGCACTCTGATCCTCATTGCCCCCTTTTGGCCTCGTCAGGTCTGGTTCCCCTTCATACGGTCTCACATCAAATATCCCCCATGGATATTGAATCCCAATCGGGGTCTAATTTCTCACTCATCAGAAAATCAGCACCCCAATCTACGATCCCTACGGTTAACCGCTTTGTTTCTCCACTTCCAGTTATGTTAAGAAAGTCCAGGCAAGCTTCACCAGTCTGACATATTATTCTTGCTTCTCAAAAATCTTCTACAAAAAGTGTACAATAGCAAGTAGAAGAGATTTTTTCAGTTTGGGCCTCAAAACAAAATATTGATACTTTTTCAGCTCTTGTATCGGCTATGCTTCTGTACCTAACTTCACTTTTCAAGATGGTGCCAGTTTCTCTACCATAAAATTACAAGTGGCAAAAATTACCAATTTTCATATGGGAAAAGATTCTCCATCTGCATCCAGACTATGTAAAGCCTTTGTGAAAAGTGTTTTCTTACTTAGGCCTCCAGTCAAGGACCTCTCTTCCCCTTGGGATCTAACCATTGTCCTACAAGGCCTCACTTAGAAACCTTTTGAAACAGCTGACTCTTGTGACATAAAATTTCTATCTTGGAAAATGATTTTGCTTGTAGCGGTAACCTCCGCAAAAAGGGTATCTGAATTCCAAGCATAATTTTTCATAAAGACAGGGTGTCTCTAAGAACTAATCCTACTTTCATGTCTAAAGTGGCTATGGAGAATAATATCAATCAGACAATTTAATTGCCAGTCTTTTTCCCAAACTGTTCCAATAAAGGCTAGTACATGTTACATCTTCTGGATGTTCATATCCAATTGCGTTTCTCTCTACACAGGACAAAGAAACATCAAAGATCTGAACAGCTATTCATATACTTTTCATCCAGTCATTTAGGCCAGGCACTGTCAAAGATCACGCTATCAAAATGGATTACTGATTGAGTTTCTACCGTTTACTCTTTAAAAGGTATGCGACTACCTCACCCTCCAAAAGCACACTTAGGTCTATGTCCACTTTGAATGCCTTTTCTTCGAAAACGTCTGTTGATGAAATTTGTGCTGCAGCAATTTGGTCCAAACCTTATCTTTGTGTCTCATTATAAGTTAGACATTGTACCCAGGAGTGGAGCATCCTTTGGTTCCACGGTGCTTTGGCATATCCTTCCATAAGGGACCACCCAAGGAGTTATGTAGCTGGGGACTCTGATCCATCAGCAAGGAAGAATGAAGCAGACAACATCAGATTTAGAAGTTATGTACTTAACCATAACTTGGCATCTGTGTTGTCCAATTTCATTCTTCCTCACGTCCCACCCTTCCATCCCCAGCCTAATCTGAGATCTAGAGAAATTAGGAACGCAAAGGTTCCTGGTTTGAGCTCCATATTGTAGCTATTTTCCATTATATTACTATCTAAGTGTGTATACATGTATATAAATGGACATAAATTTCTATGATAAACTGTTTATATAGCAGCAAACTCGATCTGAGGAGTTAGGGAAGATGTGAGGCATTATGGGAGAGGGAGGAGCTCAAGACTTAGATATCGGATCCTAGGACCCATCAGTGAAGAAGACTGAAGTTGGACAACACAGATACAAGGTTATGGTAAGTGCATAATTTCCAAATTTGTTTAAAAAAAGATGCTTAAAAGTACAAGAAAGCCAATATACATGAGTCAGTGGTTTACTGATTTACTCAGTAAATGCATGTGCCTGTGTTCCCAAATCGTTCCCCCACCCCGTCTTCTCCGACTGTGTCTTAAGATTGTCATTTTTCTGTCAGTTGACTTGCATTGTTACTACTCTCTCATTTGATCATTTTAGGACTCAGTCAGCCTTTTCTTAAAAATACTTAAGCCCAGTTTGAACATTCTTCTTCCTGTGTGCCGCTCAAGCCCTGTCCTTACCAGCCTTTCATTTGCAGCCTTCCATAATGTATGGCAGTAGGGTGAATTCATATCATGTATTATACCTTATAAGATGCAGTCATACTTTAATGTATTCAGAAACCTCTTCTGGTGTATTGCAAAACTAAAGATTATCGCCTTTGCGTTATCACATAGCCTTTATTCCATGCTTTGGCCTTAATCTCACTTGTCTCATCGAATGCGTAGTTTATTTTTATGAAGGTACTCTTCCTTGTACTAATTTTCATGTCTTGTAGGTCTTCCAGTTTTTTTCCAGTTTATCTAATTTTCTAACTTTCAGTATTTATTTTCCTTTATGTGTATGGGAACAGGATTTTGCTTGTACCTCAGGGTAATTGTTTTGTTTCCCTAATTTTTTTTGTAACATGGAGCTTTTCTCTTCAGGCCTCCAGTGTAAAACATAATTTCCTAGTTGCGCACAGTTGGTTAACAGAACAAAATGTACTGTAGTGCCTGCAGCATTTATTCATGTTTCAGCTCCCAGTTTCCCTTGTTATGGTAAACATCCTCTACATCTTGTAGTCACAAATTAATTCTTAAGTATGCAAGAGTGAAGCAAGCTGCTCCTTCTCACCATGACATACCCACACTGACACTTTAACCCTTCCACTATCAATCCCCTTTCCCAGAAATTCAGTGTGGAGGCTGTAAAATTGTGTTCCATACTTCTTATTCTTACACAACTACTACCCAGACAAGTAGTGCATCCCATGCTGTTATAAAGATACACACTTGCTGTACTAACTTTTATGTGACATGACCAGAGCATGAGATCTTGATGTATTTCTATTTTGTCTGTCTTCCACCCCTCATTTAGACTGGATGGTATGTGCCTTCTCTTAAGTATACAAGTTGCAGTATATGTATTGAATTCCCACTAACCCTGTTACCAGCAATTTTGAGATATGTAATACTGAACACTAACTTGCTGTTCACCCACAGCACTGAGCACTGTCAGAGTTGAAGTAAAGCAAAATATTGTCATTTTTACTTTGGTGGATAATCACAGTGTAGGAATACCAAGGGGAGATTCAGGTGAATTAGTCTTGGTCACTCATGAAATGTAGGATTCATTTGGGTTCAAACACAGTTGCTGAGTCTGCAGTCAAGCAGGATTGATTGATATTTACAGTATTGCAAAAGCTTACAAACCTGTTAATTGTTCAGAATTTTCTGTTATTGTGCCTCAAAAAAGAATGGTTGACTGCTGTAGAGGCAAGGGATGAAAAAGTGAGTGCAAAGACCTACATCCTGAAATATAAGACCTTGTGATCTGCAGTCAGAGTTGCTTGGTAACACTTTCCATCCATTTAGATTATATTGAATGTTTTTTGTGGCCATTTATTTGAGGAAGTTTCCCTCCTCCTTTGGATAGTTATGAAAAGCATTGGCTGTCATACAGTTGAGTCTGTCTGTTATTTTCGCAGCAGCATATTGTGGTTTGTTGTTTTTTTTTTCTTCTTATTGGTGCTATTACTTAATATTTTGTATTTTAACTGTTAGTCTTTGTTTTTTCACTTTAGTGACAACATTGCTGTAAAGTCCTCCAGGTTTTAAAAAAATGCATCCCTTGTGGGCATAAAACCCCCAACTAGGCTGCTTATACAGAGTGTGTTTATTATTTAGGGGCCTCACATTTGGATGAAGACTGCTCTGTGTGTGCTACTTTCAGATTCAAAGCTATCACCCAGAGGTGCACCAAACTTTTATTGAAGGAGCTTCTCCCTGCTACAGCACGAGAAGTTCCCCCATCACAGTCTTCTTTGTTGTCTTCTCCTTTGGCAAAGAAAATGTCTAATAAGGGTAAAGGGAAAAAGAGTAAGGAGAATGAGCAATATAAGGAGAAGCACAAGAAGAACTCCTCTAGGAAACATTCTCTGGAGCATTTGGGTCCATCTAGTCCAGTGCCAAAGATCCCCAGTCTGTCTGTTTCAGTCTTGGCTCCACAGCATGTCAGGCTTAGGTCTCTCTCTCCTCCATTCCCAGGGCCCAGGCTCTCTTTAGAACCAGTTAGCTGAAGGCTCAGATCACCTTTTCTGCAGTAAAGGTCTTTCCACAGTGTGTCAAGACTCTGTTCTGTGGCGTCCTCCTTAAGATCAGTGTGGACCTCCATGAGGCTTTCCAAAGAGGACATTGGCAAGAATGATGAGGTTCCTGAGGAACCAGATCCAGTTGGGGGTTCTCTTGGTTTTAACCTCTGTCAGAGGCTACTTCCTCCTTCTTCCCCTCTGATTGTTACTCCTTCCACCTTCGGTTTTAGGGCACCTGAATCTGAGCAAACCGCGGGGATTGTCCTTGTTGGATCCGAAGGACTGGAGTTCATCAACTTCATCAACACTGCTCATTTCCCTGATCCAGTTGACTCAGAGAGCATCTTATACAATAGGTCTTTGATCCAAGGGGTCAGGGTCAACTCTGAAGCTTTTAGATCCATCCCTTCCACTCTGTTCTTCAGCCCTCAACAACTTGGCCCTGGCTTCTCCTTTGGAGCAGCGCTGGATGGGTTCTTGGAGCTTACCGTTGTCAGAATCCTTGGATTGTGTCAGGTCAGCACTGGGATCTGTCTTGGCATTGGCTTTCGAGGCCTTTAAGAGAGTGCTCCCACAGTCAGGGGTGCAGGCGTCCCTTCCCTGCCATCTCAAAGCACTGCAGGTACTCTCTCCTTAATTCCTGTCATATCGGAACAGCCAGTCCCTCAGTAGTCTTGAAGCAGTTCACATTATAGACTCCTCATCTGCTTCGGAGTCTTCCCAAGAACATCCCACTGGAGGCTGTCACCGAAAGCATTCATGCAAAGGAAGCACATGGAATCTCCTCAGGTTTCCCTCACTGATGATACTGATTTTGATGAAGGGGAGGGTTTCCCCAAGTCCCCCCTTGAAGAAGTCCTCTTTGGTGAGATCCTCAAACTATTCAGAAAGAAGGAGGCTGGTCTCCAACACCTTCTCCCAGGAGGAATTGGCATTTTTCAAGGCTTTTGCGGATAGAACATCTACACTTGGGTGGTCTTTCCTGCTGACAAACTGTTTGACCTGGTTTTGAGGTGGGCATGGAAGGAATTGGACATGATTGAACCAGTTCTCGGAAACAAGACAAATTCCTAGTTTCTCCTTAAGATAGGCCCTTCTGGAACAAGGATCTCACTGCAGAGTCTATGGTGGTAGCAGCAGCCACCAAAAATTAGCTCAATGAGGAGAGCTGTATTGTCCATCCTCCTAATAGGAAGTTGTACTATTTTGGAAAATGGGTATATACTTCAGTGACCTTTGCTGTCAGTGAGCTGATTGGCACATGTTATATGTTTTCAGAGAGATTCAACTAAGGAGCTATCCAAATCCCTCTGTGGTTCCTTGTCTGTAGAAGATAGAAAAGCTGTCAACACACACTTGGCCACCCTCCAGTCCCTGTCAAATGTGTGTCTGCACCTTATTTCTATAGTGGCCAGTGGCATGTTGAGAGTGGCAGGCATTGGAATAGCTGTTCGACAGCATGCCTTAATGTGTCTCTTTGACTCTGCAGAACATTTCAAGATGTCCTTCATTAATGCCCCTTATGACAGCTCTACATTATTTGGGCCTAAAGTAAAAGAGATGCTGACTAAAAACAAAATGGCAAGACCTGTCTGCCATTGGGATACACTTTTCTACTCCTCAGTGGATCTTCTCTAGAAACCAAAAAAGAGGTAAGATGTTCTGGTTCCGCAGGTCCCAAGGTTTTGCCTGGATGCTTCTAGCAATAGACCCCTCCCATGAGGCAGAGGAGAAATAAATCATAATAGTTGTTGCAACAGTGGCAGAGGTGGCCCTCAGGATCCAGACTTTCAGGGTGCCTTTTCTGACAGGCCTTTTCAGAGCTCCTGAATGATTCTGACTGCCGCACTCTAAAGGCTTGGAGTTCCATCATTCAAGATGTATGGGTGCAGAGAATCATAACCAGAGGGTATGTGAGTCCCTTTATTTACCATATGCCTTGTTCAGGAAAACTTCCCTATGCCCCACCCACTCAGGTGAAAGGCAGGGACACAAGGAATAAAAAAAATGGCTAGGCAAATGAGTCATCCAGGGGGTCCCATGAGACTACCCAAGGTTCTTTTTGATGCCAAAAAAAAATGGGAATTTTAGGCCCATTCTGGACCTAAGTCACTTGAGTCAGTATGTAAAATACACAAAATTCCTTATGATCATGATTCAGTTCATCCTAGCTATATTGAGGAGGGACATTTGGATGTGTTTGATAGACCACCAAGGTGCATATTATATAAAAATGGGACATTGCTCCAGGACGTTTCTCCACAGTTCAGGTCCCTCCCCTTTGGTCTCACAACTGCCCTTGGGTGTTTACCAAATGCATGTCAGTGGTTTCAACTCATCTTCACTGCAGGGTTTTCAACTGTTCCTGGATGACTGGCTCTTAACCGCTCCAATCAGGAATCTTCTGTGTTCCCATTTGGGGATAACTGTCATCCTCGCAAAGTCAAAGTTTCAACCAGTTCAAATGATGGAGTTCATTGGAGTCTGTCTAGATACCAACCTACAGATAACCAAATTACCAGAATCTAGGATTCATGCCCTTAGACATCAAGCAGTGGCTGTACTCTCCCATCAAAACCCGCCAGCAATATCTGTTCTATGTCTTCTCATCTAAATGGCAGCCTTTATCACCTTAATCCTTCTAGCCATATTTTCCATGAGTGTTACAATGGACCCTAGCAGTTCAGTGGTCAGTGAAGATACCAGCTGATGAACTTTCTTGTATCCCTCACCTAGATTTTCATAAACCATATTCAGTGGTGGTTGGACTCTCTGATAGTTTATCAGGACCGACCTTTTTTCTCCCTTCAGCCCAGGCCACAGTGACCATGGACACTTCCCACCTCGGGTGGGTATTTCATGGGAAAGACTGTCCTGGACATTTCATAGTAAAGACAGACCTGGACATTTCATAGTAAAGACAGACCAGGGCATGTGGTCTCCCACAGAAGCCAGTCTTCACATCAGTGTCATGGACATGATGCCCATCCTCCCAGTATTGCAAGCCTTTTCAGGATTTCTTTTCCATGGGTGTAATTCTCATCCAAGCTGACAAAATGTCAGTGGTCTAGTACATCAGCAAACAAGGGGGAGCATACTGTTGTCCTTTGAGTCGAGAGGCCATGAGGGTCTGGCAATGGGCGATGTCTTCTCACCACTTTTTGATAGGAACACACAAACAGGGGTAGTCCATTGTGTTGGCAGACAAATTGAGCTGATCTGTTCTTCTCACAAGTGGTCCCTCAACCCATGGGTGGTGAGTCAGAATTTCAGCCTCTAGGGCCAACTTTGTCATGAGATATTTGCCTCCCACTCCAAAATCAAGTGCAACAGTTACTTTGCCTAGATCCCCCAAGATGGGGAGTCTCCAAGAGATGGACTTATCTACAGTTGCCCCCTCCAAACTCTCAAACTGAAGTTTCTGCAGAAAGCAATGTGGGGCAAGGCTACAGTAATTCTCATTGCCCCCTTTTGGCCATGACAGGTATGGTTTTCCTTTCTCTGATCTCATTTGATTCACCCTCCATGGGTGCTGGACCCGGCTCCAGAACTTCTTTCTCATCTGTCCAGGATGCATCACCTGGACATTGAAGACATCATGTTAACCACATGGTTTCTCCAGTTCCTATGATGGTTAGACAGTCCAGGTGTTCATCTCGGGTAGTACACATTTTGACCTCCTCACAAAAACCCACTACCCAAAAAGTATACAAGAGTAAATGGTAGATATTTTTGATTCCAGTAGGAATATAGATCCCTTTTCAGCTCCTCTCCTGGCTGTCTTGGATTTTCTGGCTGGACTTTTTCCTTGATGGAGTAAGCAACTCTACAGTTAAAGTCCCGTTGGCAGCCATTTCTAGTTTTTAGTTAGGAAAACAATTAATGCTTGCTTTGAAGTTGGTTAAGACCAATTTAAGGGACAACTTACTTCTCTGACCTCCTTTCAGATATCCTGTCTCTACCTGGGATATAGCTATTTTTCTTCAGGTGGTAATGTGACTTCCATTCAAATCTGCAGCCACAGTTGAATTTCTTTATTTGAAAACACTGTTATAGTGACTATTACTTCCACTCAGAATTTCAGAACTTCACACCCTTTCTTGCAAGACCTCTTAATTGGTTTCCCACAAGGACAGGGTAACACTGAGAACAAACCCTCCTTTCTTCCTAAAGTGGCCTTAGAATCCTTACTGAACCAAATCTTCCTGCTTTCTTTTCCTATTTTCCTAGTAAGGGAGAGCACATAGTATATCTTATGAATGTGCATCTACAACTCAGATTGTATTTGCATACCAAGAATCTCAGAAGGCCTGACCAATTGTTTGTATCCTTCTCCCTGGTAAAATTGGGTAAAGGGGTGTCCAAAGTAACTCTTTCATAATGGCTATCGGTGTGCATTTCTTATGTTTATATGGAGAAGGGTTTCTCTGTCTGGCAATTCTAAGTTTCATTCTGCTAGGTCAGCTGCTATTTCAGCAGCCTTTTTCCTATCAAGTTTTAGTAGATGACATTTGTGAAGCAGCTGTTTGGTCTAATTTCTCTGCCTTCATATATCACTACAAACTGGACTTGCGGTCAAGGTCCATGGCATCCTTTATTTTAGCATTCTTTCCTTGAGTCCTCCCAAAGTTTGTGGTGTCTGGGGACTCTGTCTCAAACATTGAGGGCGGATGAAAGAGGCAACATCGGATATGAAAATCATGCGCTTGCCATAATGATAGATCCGTGTTTTCTGCTTCCAGTCTTAGGTTCATAGGTAGGTACTAGGCTATCGGCCCAAGGACCTATGTAAGCCTAGCCAACAAGGTTTCCCTGGCTTACGCCACCCAAGAAAGTTATTCTTCCCAGCTTTCTTCCTTCCTTCCCTCTTCCAGTTTTCATATTCCTTTGTTTCTGGAGTGACTGCACAGATTTATTGACAGCCTGGCCATGTCTTTGCTATGTACTATGTTCCAGGACTTCCTTGGGCTTCTTCAGAATGTATTCCCTTTTTTCAGGAGGTATAATTGTCCTTGTCATAGGAAGTGGGCAAACTTAATTTGAGGTAATTTAGTGCAAGGAGGGGATTATGGGTAAGGGGTGAAGCCTGAGCTTTGGATCCAAAATCTGAGAGTGGCTGAAGTCAGATCCAAACGCCCCATATCTTGAGGACAACAGAAGCTGACAACATGGATCTATCGTTATGATAAATAAGTTCATGACCTTTGTATAATTTATAGTAGAAAGAATCACAAAGACCGACATTTCATCTACTGATAATCCATTAAATTCTTTCCAGCACTAGCATTTCAGACATATTTCTGAATAGTGAACTTTTTATAAGAATTATTTTATACTGAAAAAAAGTTTAGGCCTCCCTTTCTTCATTCACCAACTTAAATTTCATGTAAGTTCTGCATGATCTTTAGTGTCAAGGGGTTCCTTATTCCTCAAATTCATAAGAACTTCTGAAGATGACAAAACATACACCCAATATATTATCTCCTCTAGTTAGATAGGAGAAGCTCCTAACTCATGAAAAACATTATTTCTACTTGCCCATACCATGATGTTCCAGTAGGGTTGCCACCTTTTCAGCAGGCCAAAGTGGGACATGGGTGTGTGGCCAATATGACACTGGCCACACCCTCTACCATGACATCACCACAGGAGCGGTGAAGGAGATGCTGCTATGGGTACGATGGATGGCTGCTGGAGTGGCTAGCTGGCCGGCTGCTGGAGTGGCTAGCTGACTGGCTGGCCGGTTGCTGGAGTGGCTAGCTGGTTGGTAGGAGTAGCAGCTGGATGGATGAATGACTGGATGGACGGCTGGATGGATGGATGGCTGGCTGCATGAATGGATGACTGGCTGGATGGATGGATGGCTGGCTGCATGAATGGATGGCTGGCTGGTTGGAAGAATGGCTGGCTGGCTGAATGGATGGGTGGCTGACTGGTTGGCTGCATGAATGGCTGGCTGGTTGAATGAATGGATGGATGGCTGGCTGGCTGAATAGATGGATGGCTGGCTGGCAGGTTGGAAGAATGGATGGATGGCTGTATGAATGGATGGATGGCTGACTGACTGGCTCGTTAGAAAAAAAAATCTCTCTCTCTCTTTTTTTTTTTTTTTTTTTTTTTTAGCGGCTGTAGAAGCGCTTAAAACAAAGCGCTCCTACAGCTGCGATCTTTGCAGGGCTCTTCCTGCTCCAATCCCCACGCCTTTCATGAATTGCAGCCAATTGCTGCATGAATTACAGCACCCGGACCTAACAGGCAGCAGCTTTGCCTGCAGGTCCGGGTTGGTGATGTAACTGAATTGCTGTGGAAAAGCCGGAAGTAGTTGCGGCTTTTCCACAGCAATTCAGTGCGATTGAAAAGCGGGACTTTTCAAGTCGCACTACTTTCCACAGCGGGCAACGGGATGAGGCAGCTCAACCCGTGAGTGCCCCGCTGACAATGAGACGGGTGGCAACACTATGTTCCAGTCTATTCTGGAAGATTCAGATCTACCCCTAGTTCAAAATTTCAGCCCATAGCACAGATCTTAAGCCTTTGACCCAATTAAAATGCTTTTAACTTTGCAAATGGAGATCTATAAAATCCTGCTATATTTAATTTCTTTTTTTTAATATCTTAAAGGAAAACTCCACCTTAGAACTAAAAAAAAATCTCTTTTTCACTCTAGCTCTATTTTCTGAGTTATTTTAACCTCTCAAAATCACTCTTAACTGCTTCTTATAGAATTTTAATGTTTTCTGCAAAGTGGCCATCAGTGGGACTTGACATGTCAATGTTGTCTTATTTTTCTTCAAGTTTTTCTCTTTTCCATAGTCCATTTCAAGTCTGCTTTATATGAATCATGCTAGACATAAGGAAGTTAGGTATAATCTTATGCCATTGACATATAATCAAATTAGTGTCAGTCACTATCATCTTATATACCTTCTGTAACAGGATTGCTTCTTTTATTTCTTGAATGCCCTCATTTGTGTCTCAGGCCTTGTTTTACAGTTTACTAAGGAATTATACAGCTGCAACCTTAACAGTTGCTAAATTGCAGGTCTTTGTCAAAGTATCTTTTTGTAGTCCAAGATGAACTAACAGCTCCTCCCCCTACACTTTGGTAAATGTGCTACTTTACAAGACTTACAAAAAATATTTTCTGACTTTTCTCTAAATGGCACAGACATCTTTGTCACTACATTCAAGTTATCTTAAAATGTAAAGTAGAATAACAACATACATTTAAAGTTTAAAGCTTAGCATTTCAATACTGTGTTGCTGTTTATGTAAATTTGTCAAAAGAGATGACAACCACCTTTGAACCATTGACTGATTTAATTACTCTGTTTTGCACTGAAAGGCACAGCTACATTAGAAGCAGATGTGAATCAGTGTAAGTTCTCAACCTCTCTGCAGTAAAGACAATGAAAAACAGTTTCACACCTCTGTATCTTGTTTACAGCAGCATGAGTTCCTAATTACACATTGCTGTTTGTCTGTGGTTTGTCATGCAAGTGTAGACTCTGCAACTCATGTGAGAAGTTAAGCTTAAAAAAAGTGTATGGTCTTTCCCTTACTTTGATACCAAAATGAGGAAATGAAAGTTTTAGAAAGTACAAGCAGGTTTCAGGTACCTACACAGTGCTAGAATTATATCGTAGGGAGAAAAAACAACGTAAGAGTTGAGCTAAAGTGTAGGAGACAGTGGCATTTTCCTTTTAAATACCCACTGGAGGGATTTTACTTTCATCATTTATTAACAGTAACTGTGGACTTCATGTCTCCTTTACAAAACACTGATACTGAACCCCTTTGCATACTTTTTTTTCACAGAGTACCCTTTAAATTCTAAGCAGTCGAAAGCAGGAAAACCATGTTTCTGTTCTTTTTCCTATATGCACCCCTTCATGTGTGTGTGTGTAAGAGTTCAGAGAGCAAGAAGGGCAAATCCCTAAACAGGAAATGCTTCCTTACTACTAAGGTTGGAGGGTAGAAAGGCTTTACTTTAGATAGGTGTAATTTTTGTGCTTGTATTGCTTTTATTTGTTGAAAATTTGTCATTAGGTTTTCTTAAGGTGTTTTGTATTGTTGTCTGTTTTGATCATTAGTAGGTGTAATGTTTCATGGCAGTCTTTTTAGTTTATTTCTGTCTTTTTTTTCTCTGTTGGCATAAATCAGATTCAGAATATTCCAGCATAATATGTTGCCTGTAATCCATTACTTAATTGGATATGACACTTTATTAAAACTTTATGATGAGACATTTGAATAGTAAAGTGCAGTATATGTAGCTGTCAGGTGTATCATGATCTGACACTTCCAATCAGTGTATTTCATTAGGAAAAATGTAGTGAATTAATTTTGTTAGAATGGAGCCGACTTGCCACTTTGGAGGATTTAGATGAATGCAGGTTAGCAGAACGGGGGTATTATAGTACCCTAAAGAATTATGTGCATAACAGAGGGATTCATGTTAATTGATCAACAATGATATAATTGCTTGCTGAGCGATAGAAAACTACAAAACAACTTTCAGCAAAGGTTAAGAGTAAGTTTTTTGCAGAGTGCAAGCCCCTCTGCATCTCCCCACCTGTCCTTAAACTTAACTGTACCTACTTCAAGGTCACTCAGAAGTGGAGCAAAAGGAGAACTCCACTGTCAGCAAACGTTGCTTCACCTTAATTTCCTCGATTGCTCGGCACTTGCTGAAAGTGCCATTGATCGATTGACACATTTCCTAATCAGGTATAAGGAGCCTAAGGAAGGACTGTTTTTTTAATTTTATCTTAAAGTAGTCATTTTAACATGTTGATCACATTTTAATATGATCCATTTCTACAGACAGTAGTTTTATATTGTGCTTACTGCTTCAAGGCATTAGTTATCTTCAATAAGATTTGCAGCTATGAGGAGTCAGATGGCTGAATATTGCCAGGGGTAAAAAGCATGACCTTTGCTTTTTAGCATTAATGTGATTTCCAGATTTTACTAGGTAGTTTTTTGACCTTGTTAAAACAGTAGGAAGATGAGAATAAATCATGGAAACAGCTGAGGCTGTGTGGAATGAATCACTGGTATGCTGTATGAACTAGTCTGAGTGACTGTATTTAGACATATTGTTGAACAAATGATGTGTAAAGGGAAAGGTCCATGTACAGAACCATGAAGACCGCCCGTAAAAGAAAGAAAGAAAAACACTTGGAATTTAACATAAAGATACTCTTAGAACCAGTTGATAGGCTGTTGGGGGAGACTACATATGAAACTACAATTTAGAAGCGTATATGATAGTTTACCTTTACAGAAGCTTTTTTATTTACAAAAACATGCAGCATCAGATTTAATCCTAATTTAGTTTTTATTTACAGTGCCTTTTACAGTGTCCCTTAAAGTTTAGAAGTGCTGGTCCTGATCCATGGCCAGGTGAGAAACTATGCTTTAAAGCGAAGGCTACTTTGATGCGAGATGTTATGGAAGTGCTTGTGTACACTTCTAGGGTAGCTATACTGAGGAAGAAGGAAATGTAGTAAGATAGAAATTCAGCAGGATGTTAGAAGTGCCACCTTTGTAGAGGGGGACAGTTACAGCTATGGAGTACTGCTTTTGTAATTGGTGAGGGTAGTTATGGGTATACAGTAGTAGTCTCAGCAAGTTAAGCATTTAAGAGGAAGTCTGTCTTAGCTTAAGCTTCTTAAGCAGTATCCAGATCGTGGAGGAGTAAACAGGTGCAGCTCTGAGTGCATTGTTGACCTTGGAGCGGTCAAGTGCATCATCCATTGAGGTTGAGCATATTGAGCAGATATGGCAGAAAATAGGCTGAACTGACTGGCTGCTTTTTTAGGAATAGCATATGGAGAGGAGGCTTTTATGCACAGATATTGGAGTGAAACAAGCTGCAGTGCATTGCTCTTACCATTATGTCTTTTCAGTTTAATCATGGTTGAACATCTAGGGATGGAGTGTTGAACAGAACATGGCTATTTTTGTAGTAAGTGTTGGGCAGGCAGACTATGTATGAAGGCAAAGACCACCAGATCTCAGTTAATTTATCAGTATGTCTTTTCAGTGAGGATGAAGAAGAAGAGGAATAGAGGTGTCTCATAAGCAAATTAATACATTACTTTGGCCATTATTTCTTTTTCACTTTGATTTTTGTTGCTGTGAGGTAGGAATGCACACTGTATAAAAGCAGAGGGGCACATATTTGATCATTGTTGAACAGTCATTGATATGGCTTTTTATGGAGAAAGAGTGCAGTTCTTTTAGAGGAAAAAATGAAAATGTACAACTGTGATCATTATTACTCTCACTGCCATCACAGACAGATATTGAGGGGTAAACAGGATGTAGTTATTATAGAGCTAGGAGGTGACGAGATTGGCTCTGTGTGAATGGAAAGGCAGTTACGTGATTATTGCTAAGCAATCAGTTGGCTTATCAGGGAGGAACAGTGCTTTTTTCTATGTTATAAGTTGAAACATATTACTGTAGCCATTATTTCACTTTGTTCAGAGGTGCACATGGTCAGAAAGTGGCAATATTCAGGGAGGGACTTGGAGAGAGAGGCTATATGAGGGTAAGGAATATTATTTAATTGATCACTGTTAATTGTTTATCTTCCTTTCTTGCCAGGGAAGGGCAGGGAACATGGTAGTAGTTTATAATGCGTTGTTGTAACTATAATTCATATTTATCAGATTGAAACATCAGAGCTGTATACAGTCAGAAAGTGGTGTCCTTTGGGAGTGGGGAAAGGCAGGCTGCATGATTGTATGTATGCAAAGATGAAAGACATTGCATTTACTTGATCACTATTAAAATGATTATTGATTTTGCCTGATGGGAAGGGGGGGGCAGGCAGTGCATGTGTGTGAAAGCAAGTGCAAACGCATTACTTTGACCCTTAGTTCTTACAGTTTAATCACTCTGAAAAATAAGAGGGGTGTATACATTCAGTAAGTACCCATCTTCGGGGGTTGGGAGGCAGTCTGTGTATGAAAGTGAACTGTTACATTTGACAGTTTCTGTGACTTGTGTGAATGTGAATGAATATGTCTGGGGAAAATAAAACTTCACAATTTTAAGACAGAGGAGGTATTCCCTGTCTGAAGGGGCATATTCTGCCATGGTAGGTTACACAGTAAAGGAATTGAGTGTAGTGCTTGTGGTATTTTAAGAACAGGAAGCTGAAACTTTTGCTTTTGGCTTTCAAATTTTTGCTTTACTGTTAAGAGTTACACATCAACCTTATAACAGAAATCATAAAATTTAGCTCAAAACAAATTTACATATTTTTCTTTTGTAGACAGCTGTGTGTAATACATGAAATAATAACTGTACTGGGCATGTTTTATAACATTAGACCTCTCAAATTCAGTATTTGGAAAACTATTCTTGTGGTAGCCCTCACAATGCTGTAAGCTACAAGCCCTTAGGTGAACTCCTACCTTCATTGTTTGTCATAAGGACAGAGTGGCTTTAAGGGCTAATCCCTCCTTCATGCTTAGAGTAGCAAATGAACTGTCTGTCAGTCAGGTCACATTCTTCTGCAGTCCACAAAATAAAGGAGAAAGGATTCTGCATTCTCTAGATGTACATAGACAGCTTAGATTCTGTCTGAGTAACACTAAGGATATTTACAAGTCTGACCATTGTTGACCTCTCAAGATTCCTTGCTGAGAAACCCAATTTCTAAGCAAACTATTGCTAACTGGTTCTCTAAATCCATTTCCTTTTGCTACATTCAGCATTGGCATATCCTTACTCTCTTCAGCAAAGGCGCATTTTACTAGACCAGTAGCTTAATCTGCAGCCTTTTATAAGGGGATTGACTCTAGAACAACTTTAGAAGCAGCTACGTAGTCTTCTCTGCATACTTTTGCAAAACATCACAGAGTGGAATGCCTTTTCTAAATCCATAGCTGCCTTTGCAAGGTCAGTCCTTCCTGGATTATTAGTCAGTTCTCTTGTCTCCCTTCCAACAACCCTTCATACCTCTTAAGTTTTCAGAGTCCTGCATCAGTGATCTAAGGAAGGAGATAGTACAGTTGTCTAAGAACTTACCACAATAGCAGATGTCCTACTGATCAGTATCCCCCCCCCCACACCTTCCTCATTGTCTGATTCTTCCTCCTTTTTCTCCATGAACTGGGGAATCACTGTCTTTCTTCCTTTCCTCTTTTAGCTAACCAGTTTTTGTCTATCAGACCTCTTCAAGCTTACTTGCTTAGAGGTAGTTTGAGGATGCATGCTCATACATCTGTTTGTCTGCTATGCCAGTGGCCTTACTTGATATGTAGGTTGTAAGCTCTGTGGAAGGCTTAGGCTTTGGCACCCCGGCTGAAGATGCAGGTTATTTGGTAAGGTAACACAACAGATTGCAGTATTGCAGTGACAGAAAATAATTTTAATTTATTGGCAAGGAAGAATAAATGTAGCATAGTATAATAGTTTATAACTGTGTTTAGAAGTTTAACATTTTTTTTTCTGATGAGATTCTGCACAGTTGTATCCATTGCATTATATGGTAGAATTCTTTCCACTGGCATAGCAGACAAACAGATGTATGAGCATGCATCCTCAAACTACCTCTAAGCAAGTAAGCTTGAAGAGGTCTGATAAAATAAAATAAAATAAATAAATAAAATAAATAAAATAATTCTGAATTAAGATCTATAGTGCATGTTTAAGGTTGAACTTTACTGCTAGCTGTTAAATGAATGTTATACATGTTTTTAACTTTTTTAAATACATTATCTTGATTGATTTTTTTTATATAGTTTTCTTATGTGTTTTTGCATTGAAGCTACTTGTACGTTTGTTCGCATTAGACAATGTGAGCAATTATGTCATTTCTATTTTAGGTCTTAACCCTCCCCTTGGTGGTTGAACTGAGTATCTGCATCACTGTGGGGGACCTGCTATTGCCTCCACATACATGTGAGTGCTACAGTCACTAGTTTGGTAAGCCATGCTTGTGTCCCCAGCCAACTGCTGCAATTTTCTCACCTGCAGGCTTCCACTGTAATGTGGTAAAGAAGCAAACTGAATCATCAGTCCCTGCCGTCAGGGTAGACAAGTCAGTGTTAGCCACTTACTTCTACCCTTTCTTACCTGGCTGTTCCAACACCTAAGCAGTTGTTCAAGCTCAGGTCATGCGGGTTATAGTCAGGGTTTTTATTCCTTTACTCCACAGAACTGGAACCTGTGTATTATAAGATACATAAGCAGGGTGACACCAGATCTTAATAACTGTGCGGACTGCAAATACAGTTCACTAATTCTGTGCGTCTCTCTCTCTCTCTGTCTAGACAGTGGGTTTCCAAACTAACTTACTAACTTGCAGTGCTGTACCAGACTTCTGATCACCATGTGCTGTCTGGCTTTCTTGATAGTGAATGGCTTTTGTAGCAGAGCTCATCGGAACAGTCCTGCTCACCTGAAATCCCTGGTCCAGTGGAGTGTCTGTTTCTGTTTTCCGTGGGGAATTAGCAACAGAGGCATACATGCCTGGCATGCACTCAAACACCCACCCTTCTAGCAAAGCTGCATCACTTCTTTCCTCGATATTGGTTCCAACAGGCACCTAAGTATGTAATCAAACTGTGGCCACCTGAGCCATAATCAGGACTTTATCCTTGTATGCCAGGGGAAGTTCTATTAAGAGTAAGCTATTAAAATCATGACTGTATACCTGAGATCTAAATGTGGATGTATATCCTAATAAAAGTTTTATTTTTAAAAGCTGTGGCAATAAAAATAATTTTTTTCTATTATATTTTAAGATACTGTTGCATCCACTATTGTCTATTTTCGTCTGATTCAGCATGTGGAATATTGGATCTGGTCTAATCCAACCTCGGAGACTTATACCAGAGTATTACATCCGAGTTCTCTGGCACCTCCCCTACCCACATTTCCCGTCTCCTGTCTGAATTACCTCAGATCACATTTGCTGCTGGCCAAACCAGAAGTGTTTGCCGAGAGATCCACCTTTTTTTCAATAAGTGGAGATTATTATTTGTTTCCTCCTCTCTTTAATGTAGTGGTTTATTTGTCATAATTAGTAAAATAATTTTAGGTAGGTTAGTTAGCATTTTCTTAAAAGAGATTTTTTTTGTGTGTACTTTAGATAGCACCTTTTAGTATAGTTCTTAGTGTTTTCTGTAGGTTATTAGCTAAATATGTATCATACTAGTGACTTTTAAAGATTTTCTAGGAAAGTAAGTTTATTATCATCATTTACAGATATATATTTTCTCTTATAACCTTTTAGATGGTGGCTAGTGCTGCAAGTTTGTTAGTGGTGTTTTAAGTATTCAGAATTTTTCTGCTGTTTGAAAAGTCCATCAGGTTCAAAAAGTTTTCAGAGCCATACCTTTCCCTGCGGTGCTTCAGTTCTAGATAGCTTGGCTCTTAGGTCCTCCTTAGAACTTTCCACTTTTGAGGCTGAGAAGGCTACTGATTCTGATATTATGGGTGGTTCTTCCCCAGCTCCATTGGTGGAGTCAGCTTTCGATGCTGTGGAAAGGGATTTGACTAGACCAAGACGACTGGTGCGTGCACAGAGTTCGGATCCATCATTACTCCTGATGGAGCCTTTACCTTCTTCCTGTCAGTCTGGGTACATGGACAAGCAGAGACCCTATCAGCTTTGAGACTGCTCGACATTCAAGTGCCATGTCTGAATCTGAGGTGTCTCCTTCAGAAGCCCCGTGACACATTCCTCTCCTGAGTCTGTCACCAAGGATACTGACTTAGATAATGGAGAAGGTTCTCCAAAATACCCCCACCCCCGACATCTCATTTGGGGACATTCTGGAACTGATGAAACAGAAGGGAGGGTGGTGTACAGAAGCTCCTTATTGTGATGAGTTGGTGTTTCTTAAAGCTTTTGGTTCTGGCCTTTCGACGTCTTGGGTGGTGTTACCTCTTGACACCTTAATAGATCTCATTGCTCAGAAGGCATGGAGGGAAACTGATGTGGCAGAGTCTATCCCAAAAAGGCTGGACAAGATTTTAGTTGCCCCAACAGATAGGAAACGGTCCAAGGGTCCCCAAGTAGGTGCTGTACTGGTAGCCGCAGCCACAAAAAAGAAACTGTCAGAAGAAAGTTACTCTGTCCATCCCCCGAACTGGAAGTCAAGGGCATTGGAGAGACTGGGGACATAGGCATATGCTTCAGCGACTTTTGCAATCCAAGCACTGAACTGTCTGGCACACCTAACATGTTTCCAGAAAGCCTTGATCAGTGAGCTTTCCAAGTCTCTTTTAGGTAGCTTACCTACAAATGTTCAGAAGACAGTGGATGCCCAGATGTCTACCTTACAATCTTCCTCTAATATGGCCATGAGACTGTTATCTAATGCAGCTGATGATGCACCAAAGGCAGCTAGCACAGGTATTACCATGCAATGTCATACATTGATGTGGCTGTGCAATAAATGCCTCCTGTGATGGTTCCACCTTGTTTGGACCAAAGATTAAAGAAATGCTTACCAGGAGCAAGCAGGCTGGCAAGACCTTGACTTCTCTAGGAATCTGTTTTTATGCTCTTCACAGATGCTTTTACAGGAGTCAGAGAAGAGGTAGGAAAATGTGGTTCAGAAAGTCCCTGGGTTTTCCCCAGGACACTCCTCGAGGCAGAGGAGAAAGAGACAGTCCAACTGCATGCTGCCCGCAAGGCAGAGGCAGGCTGCAAAGTCAAGGTTTTCGTGGCCTATTGACTAAAACATTGTCAGCATCCCTGAATGTTTGCTGACTGCTGCACTCAGGAGGCACTCATGGGATGCTTCTCCTTACACCCTTTAGCCTGGCAAGCCATAACTTTTCATGGGTGTTGAGAGTTATACAACATCCTTTTTGGATTTCCCAAAGAAAACACTAACAGTTCCCAATACTCCACACAATCATTTGGAATCTGCAACAACAGAGTAACAAAGTTGCTAAACAAAAGTCATCTAGCCAGTTCCCCCAGACTAATTAGGATCCGGAGTTTACTCCAGGATCTGATGTTGTCTTAGTCACCATTCCTCACGTTAGGGTCTAGGATCTGATATTGGATCCGATCTGGCATACTTCAGACAACAGCTTAACTCAAGCTCCTCCCCTCCCATGATGATCTGCTGCCCTCCAATTCCTCAGATCTCATTTGCTGCTTCATCAAGTCAGACGCAGATTGCTCAGCTCCTCATAGTTAGTAAGTGATTCATTGTTGGGATTTCTTTTCTTGGGGTTAACCCTTTGTCTTATAGTGCTAGTTATAGTTTATCTCCTTTTCTCTTCCCCTCCCATTTTGTTTTTCCACTTAAGAAGTTTGGCGCCCTTTTTGCGGGCCTGATAAGGGGTATTGTTAACTGTTTTGTTTCCAGTTAAACTAGTCTTATTCTAGAGTTTCTGGTAGTAAGTTTAGTATTTCGGACGGGTTTTCAGGTATTTGAACTTTGTACTTGTGTCTGGACTTTGAGTTGGGGTTTTCCTTTAGTTGTGTTAATGTTTGCCAAACCCTTAGGGTGTAACAGATGCTCCTCGTGTGGCTGGAAAATGCCCATTTTCAACTCACACGAGGAGTGTCTGTATTGGCTCGGCAGCAACCATCTCAAGGTGGAGTGCGGTATTTGTGCCACTTTCAACCCCAGAGCCCTGGTCGACTGCCGGAACAAGTTACTAACTAAAGGCTTAGTGAAGGGAGGCCCTTGGTCACTGGTTCCCTGGCCAAGGCAGGCTCTTCAGGGGCGAAGAAGGGGATTCCTTTGGTTAAGGAAGCCCTGTCTAAATGTCCCAGGCTGTTGGATCCTAAGTCCTCAGATCTGGTTCCTGCCAGGGCAGTGTCGGATTCGAGATCCTTGGGTCCCAGGATGTCCAGGGAGTCCACTCCTGACTCGGACCACAGGCCTTCGGATCTGACACCTTCAGCTCCCTCCCCCGGATCCATGGCTCCAGATTCGAGACCCTCGGATCCGAGGATAGGAGCTTTGACCACAGATCCAACCCTCTCATATCTGAGGGATTTGAGAGTAGAAACTTCTGATCCTTCTTTAATTTCGTCTCCGAGCAGGTTGGATCCGAGAGTAGTAAAATATTCAGGTTTACATGATAATATCCTGAACAGCCTTTCAAAAAATTAAAGGCAGAAGACATATCTTAACAAAAATTTGTCTCAGTACACACAAGGTGAATACTCCTAATGCATTTCTCGATCCAAGGGTAATGAATGGTTCTAGTATCATGTCCTTTTAATGTCTTGTCACAATTTTTCCAAACTCCTCTAGACAGCCTACATAGCCCTTCTGCGTAAGCCAGCTCCACCATTTGGCCTTTCCTAGAGTGATGTAGTTGAAGTCCTACAACCCATTCTACTGATATCCTCTGCCCTGTACCCCAAAATGAGCTTCTTGTTTTTATAGCCAGGGGATCCACTTAATTGTATATAACACTGCTGGTTGCCCTCCCCTGCTACCAACGGCTCAGTACTTTATAGTTTGGTCACCAGTTCATGCAGTTCTTCAATTCAAGGAGGGTTTGTATGTCTTCTTTTCATTCCTCGTTATTGCTTTTTGAGTAAAGGCTCTTATATTCCCATCCATTTCTCCTCCTCAGAAGTGTCACTGGTTTAGAAGGCTGTGGGTTCTATTTCCACACCAGTAGATTGATTGCTGACACTGCACTGCAGCATAAGAGCAGTGCTGCACTCCTGAGGCTGTCATCCTTCAGAAGAGGCATTAAACCCAGGTCCCTTATGCTTGAGCTGGTGGTAGCTCACGTGAATCTAAAAGAATCCCACAGCACCTATTGAAGAGTAGGGAAGTTCACTAATGCCTTCGCCAAATTTCCCCTATTAGTATCAGTACCACCTCTAGTCTCCCCTGTAAAGAGGCTGCTAGCCTTGTGGGACTAACCTGGACAACAAAAGTTAGATAAATAAAATAAATAACCTAGCAAAATGTCAGTAGAGAAAGGAATACCTTTTCTAGGTTATAACATTTCTGTCAGCTCCAAGAGCTGGTGTGTGAATTTATGTAGTTTAAGACATTTCCAAAAGGCATGTCTCTAGCAATGATCCAAAATATTAGAGTACGTTTTTGAAGCTTACTTGGTGTATAAAAATGGGTAGAGAGACATTTCCAAGCAAACATATAAAATTTCCTGGAAATTGTGCCATGACGTAACAGCAAATATATCCAAAGCCACTGAATGTTTAACAGTGTCCTAGCAGTTTTTCCAAAGCCCTTTCCAAAATTGTTTTTTGCTGATAGTCAGCTGACCCTTATCATTTTGTAGTCTTCTAACTAGCCTGTACTCATCATTAGACCACTGCTGCAGTAGCCTTATCTGTATGGGTTGTATCCTGCTTAGGATGTAACAGCCAGACAGCCTTGAAAGCTTTAAGACACCTTCCACAAGCCTAGATCATTGACTTCTTAAACAGGGCAGAATAAAAAAATCAGCAGTTCTGGGCACTATGCCAATCAGAACTTTCCTGCTGTTGAAGAGCTACTCTAGTAGGCTTTCAAAGATTGAAGCTAAGCTAACATTTCTTTATAGCTTGACAGATAAGTTCTCATGAAGGGGGTAGCCTTCCACAAGTAATTTTTTTTAAACAAAAAACATTTGTATTAAATTAGCACTTATGACATATGCAATCATACATTTATGTAAATGAAAACAAAACTGTATTAACATAATTTTAGTTGCAAACATTATACATCACAAACCATGTTGACATAGCTGTAGTTGCTAACATTATGCATCACTTATAATCTTTCCAGTTATTGTCAGTCAGAAGTTACATAGCTCATTCTGATTCTATTGTCTTTTAAACTTCATTCCTCCTCTGCATATATCATTTCTGTAATTTCCATTTTTTTCCTCCATTTGCCCCTTTTCTAAAGATCCCGGTTCCAGTTGTTTTGTCTCTGTACTATATTCACTAATTATAGCCAGGTTGGTTTAGGCTTTGATTTCCATTTTCTAGTAATTTTTGTCAGCCACCATAATTAAACTCAGCAAGGCCTTACTATGTCTAGTCAGTTGTGATTCTGTATCATAGCTCAAAAAAAATAATAATTTCTTTAGTTACTCCAGTTTGCTCACACAGTATCTCTGACAGAGCAGTCTGCAGGGAAACTTTAAAGTCTGCCAACTCATTACGCTCCCAGAAAATATATTCCCAGTTACTTCTTTCTTCCCCATCCCACCACCAATATTTGCTGTCTACCTTGGAGTATACATATACCTGTGTTAACATTTCCAAGCAGAGATCCTAAATCTTCTAGACTTTGATGCATATTTGGGGAGACATACATGTATCCCCCCATTGTTTCTTTGTGAATTGCTTATCCAAGCTGTCTTCCCACTACTTTCTAACCTCCTCTTATTGATTCTTATAGTTATCATGCATTATTTTATATGCTGTACGAACTGTTCCGTTTTAACAGCAGTTTCTGTTCTAGATTCTACTTAAAGCTCTACCAGTGCTGGTCTTTTGCTTAGGATCCCCCTTTTCTTTCTGTTTGCCTATACTCCGATATCAATCCTTGATAGGGATGGCGATTTCTAGCCTGCAGTCCGAATAAATTCTTGGCCTCTTCCCATTCTATTACATTTCCCTGTCTGATTATTTGCTTCCAATACCTTGGTTATTCTACCAGTTTTATCCAATAAATTCCAGGCCCATCTTGCCTATTGTCTGTATTCCTAATTGTAGTCATTCCCATTGGCAGAATCTCCTTTCTCCAGTCCCTTGTTAAAATATTTTCTGTTACTTTATGGATATGTATTATTCTGAATGGTTATTGTTGTTCTGTTTAAGTATCTTCATCCAAAATCCCAGTCTCTCCTTGTAGCTTGAGCCCCCCCCCCCCATTTCATCATCATCCTTTTCCACTTTGAATTATAGGTTTCTGCTTGTGCTAGTATAGGAGCCTTGACCGTGTAGCTCTGAAATACCCCTTCAAACTGGGTAATCATAAACAACCTTGTTTATTTAGAATAATTGGCTTATCCCACTTTACTGTTGCCATCTTCCCCTCCCAGATAAAATCCTTCAGCTCTTTACTAATTGCTATCCACAGCTTCTCCTCTGGTTGATAAAAATATGCCTGACCTGTGTATGAAACTAAAGGGACCAAAATAAAAAGATTTTAACTGCTTCTATCTTGCTTATCCATACCCATATAACAAAGCTTCCAGTTTCTCAGTTTTTGCTTTATCTTTTGTTTAGTCTCTTCCCACATATCCTTAGTTGCCACACCAGAATCCTTTTTAATCCATACTCCTAAATACTTAATTGTATCATGTCCCCATAAATATGGATATTGCTGAACCAATTTGTGTGTGGATACATAATTTGCATTTGTTTTAGCTTCATTAATTTTGAATCCCAAAAAGATCTGCAACTGCAGAAAAGCAGATGCCCTATGCTGACCGTCTACAAAAACTCCAGCTATATTTTGTCGCATATCATCTACTCAGAGGCGATCTCTGCTTAACATACAAGGCCATGTCAAATCCAGAGCTGTTGGACATGCTACACTTAAAAGAAATCCCAGTCCCTCAGAGCCACACGCTCCAGGGATCTAAACCTTGTCATCACAATGAACAAAACATGCTGGAGGGATAGGTTCCTGACCCAGACTCTGGAATAGACTGTCCATACATGTCAAGCAGAGCACCTCTTTGGCCCTCTTCAAAAGGAACCTTGACGATTGGATGGGAGATAGGAAATTCACTCCGGGGATCACGTCAGTCGCCCTGCTAGACAGGGGTCCAGGGAAGTCAATATTGTGGGAAGAAATAACCAGGGAATTTTTATGGCTAGGCTTGTATAGGCCCTAGGGCCGATAGCCTAGTACCAACCTATGAACTGCCTCAGAATTTTTCACAACATTGAAATGTCCTTTTCTGGTTTTATCAGTTATACAATATCATGTGCAAATAGAGCCATCTTTTCTTGACTACCATAACAATTATAGCCATGAATTTCTGAGTCTCTTATTTCCTTGCCAGTGGTTCTAAATATAGTGCAATTAACAAAGGGGAAATATGACACCCCTGCCTGGTTCCTCTCTCAAACAGAAATTATCAGAGAGGAACCCACCCACTTAAATTTCTACCTCTGACATATATCCCCCTAATTAACCTTATAATTTTATCAGGGAATGCAAAAGCTTCCATTGCCCTGCTCATAAACTCCAAGCTTACTCTGTCAAATACTTTCTCCATTTTAAGATCCATCAACAACTGTGGTATTTTCTTACATTCAGCTTCTCTCTGGATCATCAGTGATCTGTTAATGTTGTCAAATGTTTACCTTCCCTCCACAAAACCACATTGATCCATGTCTGTCAATATTGGCATCATCTTTGCCATTTTTGTTAGCCATTATAGACATTAACACTTTTTAATTGTGGTTTAGGATTGAAATGGGCCCATATGAAGTTAGATCTGATGGGTCTTTAACCCACTTTAGGTATTACACCCACCGCTGCTTTCTTCCAGGAAGCTGGTGCTTCTCCTTCTCCTTTTAAAGTACTGTTAAATAAAACCTTCCGCATCTTTCAGTTTTTCCCTACTAGCTTCCAAGCTTCCACAGGAATACCATGTATTCCTGGGGACTTTCCTGTTATTTGGTTATACATCACCATTTTATCTCATCTCCTCCTATCCTAACTATTAGTAATTGAGCCTCATTTACCTCTAACCTTGGCATATTTAATTCTTCCATAAACATTTCTATTTGTACCTTTCTTGATCTCCATATTTCCTTGCTTTATACATACTTTCAGAAAATTTCCTATTTCTATTACCTCTACAGGATCTCTTGTTATCTTCCTTGTTATAGGCTCCCTAAGCTTGAGACAACCCTTTCTAATTTCTGTTGCCTGAGTCATTGAGCTGAACATCTTTGTGCTCTGGCATTATCATCAAAAAACAGTTGCTTAAGAGCACTCTTTCTAAACTCGTGCATATTATTGAGGTTATCCTTTATTTTCTGCTTACCATTTTGCAATTGCTCCTGTTCTTGAGATTCCCCCATTCTGCAATACTTTAACATTTGTCATTCCCTCCAAATAATTCTTGTTGCTTCTTAGCCATATATATATATATTTTTATTTCCACCCTATTTTAAACTCCACTTTAATGTTATCCCACTCCCTAGCTATATTTTCAGAAGAAATTTCTGTCTTCCCTAATAACTCCAGAATAATTTCCACTGCCCAGTCCTTAAATTCCTCTCTTTTCAACAGATAGGTGGGAAAGCGCCAGCGTCTCATTTTTATTTCATTACCCGGCATTTTTGTTTTAGTTATAATTGGCACGTGATCTGAAATAGTTATTGGATGCATATCAAAACTTTCAATTAAATGCACATGTTCCTGGGAAATGGCAGTTCTGCCCTGCCTAGCCCATTTTTTGTATCTTGGGGAGTAATATATAAATTCACTTTGAACTCCTCCTACTTAATTCACATCTTCCATGCCAAACATTTTCATAAACCTCTTCAAAAATCTAACCCCCCCTTGTTATATTTTCCCTTCTGAGCCCCCCAGACATATTTTCCATGCTGCAAATCAAATTCCAGGCCCCACTTTTAAGTAATATTCCCCAATGAAAACTGCTTATTTCTCTCAGAATTTTCTTAAGATCCATTATAGTAGTTTTAGGTGGAATATAATGCTTTTTCTTTTTTTGTATATGTCTGTGAGATCATTAACATTTAAAGATAATATCAAAAGGCTCATTTTGTTAAAATGTTATTAGTCCCACCTTTTGTTTGTAACATTTTTTGTTGAATATCTAGTTCCAGCTTTTGTGTTACATGCTAGTTGACCTTTTATACAGTTATTTCTTGTCATATTCATTTGAGCCTAAGTCACATCTTACAAAACTTTTTGTTTTAGTGAAAACCCGCAAACAAAAAAAAACCCCACAAATACACTCTAAAACCTATCAACTTAATACTAACCCACAAAACTGTGTACATCTTCAAATATTGGAAGTTTTACATTTCTAATAGGAACAGTTGCCCCAAATTGACAGCCACACTCACAGATTTGGGCTAAGAAGCATGGTACATCCTGTGCTTCTGTTAAGTGCTCTCTGGTTTTGTCTTATCTTTATTGCTCTCCCAGAATGAAAAAACACTTGAATGCTTTCAGAAAACATTATCTCCTAGCCATTGAAACCATTGAAAGAAAGGTATTAAAAGAATGAAGTATTCTGTTTTTATTGTAACCAGATGCAGGGTTACTTGTACAAGTATTTATTTATTTGCTAGAGGAGAGCTTTATTGTGTTCAATATTCTTTATTTATTTGATTTCTCATAACTTATAGATAAACTCAAGAGCCTTAATCTAGTCATTCCCCTATGCAAGAATGAGAAAATCACATAATTTTTCATCATATTCTTTTGAACAGACTTTTTTTTATCTCTCTCTCTTTACATAACAGTGCCTACACTCTACTGTCTTCCACTTTTAGTACTTTGTCCTTCTGCCACAGTGTTGTCAGAATCAACTCTTTCTGCTGGTAGGATTGCATCGGTACATGTCTAGGTTGCTTTCTCATGGCCAGGTTTGGAGCATACACACAATGTGCCCATTCCATTCACAACTCTTGCTGTGGTATACCAATCCAGTTGCTTGGTTGCACTTTCATAAAATTAATACAGTCTGTTCCATCTAGCTTCTTTGATAGAGCAGAAAGCCTCAAGGTTTCCCTGCATGCTCTGTCCTCTATTTCTTTTTTTTTTTGAAACCTCTCTTCTTGAGCAGTCTCATATTCAGCCAGCCATTTCTTAATTTCGACCTCTGTTTTTTCCAGTTTTTATCACTTCATCTGAATAGCTGTTTAAAGCTTCTTCCATTTTATCCAGCCTTTTGTTATTTGAGTTGATGTACTCATTCAGTTTTTTTGTTTCTTTTAATCAGCTATGAGTACATTTGACTTTTTTTTCCTGTAGGTTACAGGATGTCATGTCTTTCAGAACCAAAGTTGGAGCATGCACTGTTTTTTGCCGAACAGCTACAGAATTCTTCCCAGTCAGTGTTTTTTCTTCACCTTTTGTGGTTGATTTTTCTTTCAGGTTCTCTGAATTTCTTTTGTGCTGGCATCCAGGCAGTGCAGTTACTAGCCAGTTACTGACCCCCCCCCCCCCCCCCCCAAAAAAAAAGAGTTCAGTGGCTGTTTCTTCTGAGTTTGCTTTCACACTTAGAGAGCTGAATTTAAGCTGTTACTCAATGTGCAGCCATCTTGGAAGTCCTTCCACAGTTATTTTATGAGTGAAATAGTAATTTGCTGTCAAGAAGTATTTGTATTTTTTTTCTAGGAATTAACTGTTTTTGGACAGTCACATGACATTTCTGTCAGTTAAAAAACTATTTAGTTTTAGCATAAGCTTTTTTTTTCCTGACGTTTGTTCTAAAATTTATTGATAAAAAACTTTATGAATTGTTTGTAGGGGCTGAAACAAGTGTCTGTTATGGTTAAACTTAAAATAGTGTTTTTTTTCTGGTGAATACACTACTTTTTTGAGTTTACTGACTGCTGCTGCTGTAGTTGTTTACCCAGGTTTCAGGCTTCCTTCTCATCTTTACCATGAAAAAGAAAACTTACTAGTTCCTCAGTTCTTCCTTCTTCCAGCCACAAAAAAAAAAAAAAAATGCCCAGACAGCCTTTGCCTGTTCAGCAGGCTGTTAGTTTGCCTAAGCCAGAGGTGGGTGACCCTGCATGGCCATTTCTGTTATCTCATCTCAGACCAGTCTTTTTTTTTTTTTTCCCCTTCTGGTGTAGTCCCTTCAGCTGTCATAAACTGTGAAGTTGAACATGCCCTCTGTGGCTGTTGGAGTATCCTTGCCAGGCATGGGAAAAGCACTCTTGTCTGTCTCAGAGGAGGTAGCAGCGAATGCTTCTCTGCCTAGCAGAACTGGAATGTCTGTTCTCTGGGGGATATCAGTGACAAGAGATGGCCTACTTCTTTCCTGTCAAAAAGAAGCAGTAAGTTTAAGTGATCTTTCCTGTCTTTTTTTACTTTAGACAGGGAAGATTTATTTGGCTTAGCTCAGGCTTGTAACTCTTCCCTTCTTGGATTTACTGGTAAGAGTAAAATAAATTCATTACTTCCTGAATATTCCAAGTATGACGAACAGAGAACTGACTGTAAGGGAACAGCTCCTGTTTTTTTCCTCCTCCAGCAACTGATTTGGATTCCTAGAAGAGATTTCTTTTGATTGTCCTTTGGAAAATTTTTCTTTTTGTGAAATTATATCTAGGATGAACCAATTGTTTCAGTGGGAACATAACATTCCATTTTCTTTGAAAACATGTTATGATTTATTAACTGGAATTCCCTTGGCCTACTCCTGTTCCTTCTATTCTTCCAGCTTTGGAGGATATTTATATGACAACCAGCCTGCAGCTCCTAAGAAGCGTATAGATTATATAAAGTTCTTCAATTTTACAAATGTTTATTTTTTAATCCCTGATCTGATCCTGCAGTGATTCCCTTGGCTGAACTTTCTGCAGCTAAACATCTGCTAAATACTAATACATCCCCTTCTGACAAGGTTGAAAAAACTTTTGATAGTTTTGTGTTCCTTTGCTACTGTTACTTTTAGGATTCTTAATTGTCTAGCACACGTCAAAGTTTTTGCTTGTTTGCTTTTAAAAATGTGAAGAACACTATTGCCACCTTTCCTTCTTCTGGCGGCAGATCTTTTCTAAATGCCCCCCATTGCAGTGATTTTTTAAAGTAACCATTCTTTAAAGTCAGCTGATAACTCTTCTAGAGCAACAACTACTGAGTCTGTTATGAGAAGGTCCATATGGCTGCGTTCTCAAAATTTGCTTGTTGATATTAAACCTGAAGTGTTGATATTTTCCATTAATAGGGAGGTTGTGTTTAGGCCTTCTGCTGCTGAGGTCCTGAAAAAGTGTGATGAGAGAGGTAACTGACTGAAGGGGTTATGCAAAATTTTCATCCCTTCTTCTCCCAAGGTTGTTAAAGATTTTGTCCCTAACTCAGGGTCCTGTTACAAAGAGCAAAATAAGTGGATTCAGCAAACTTCTTGACAAGCAGATGTTCAAAAGTCCATTGCAAGGAGGTTCCAAAAAGAAGCAGAGAGCCTATCAGAAACTAGGACAATCAAACAAGTCTGAATGACTGCAATTAATAATCCCCCTTCCCACCCTGGCAATCCTTTAAATCTTCTTCAGTGTCTGGCTTTCCATTTCTCTCTGTTTGGCAACAGAACATCTCAGACAAATGGATTCTGAGAGTGATCTGACAGGGACACAGATGTCAGTTGGCAGTCCCAAAGTGCAAAATGCTATCCCTTCACAATGTCTTACCTCTTTTTCCCCCATTTCAGTATTTTGATAGCCCTGGATTTAAAGGATGCTTATATTCCTGCAGCCCCATATTTCAAAATTTTTAAAGGTTTTCTTTGTCTGGATTACACTTTCATTTTTTGCATTACCATTTCGGCTATCCACTACTCCAAGGGTGTTCACAAAATGTCTAGCAGCAATGATAGCCTGTTACAGACTGCAAGAAATTCATGCCTTTTTTCCTTATTTCGGTTATTTGCTTATCTTTGTAGAGTCTTTTTTCAAAGAGGCAGGAATCTGAGAGAGATCTCCTTCACAGACTAGGTTTCAAGGAGAACACTTTTAAGTCTTATAAAAATGACAACAACAAAAAATTAGAAAAAGAATGATGTGGCAGCAAAATCACTTTAATAATGCACAGCGTCCCGTGCCTCGGCATGAATGCGTTTAAAGGAAGTAAATTTATATGGTTCCAACTTCAACACCCCCTGACATTTCAAATTCCAGTTTTGGGATTTAGAAAAAAAGAACTGCTTTGGTGGAGAGACTTGATTCTGTGTTCTTTTCCATCTGGTCTCAGTCTGTAGGTTACTTGAAACGATGCTGGCCATACTCAGAATCTTCAGACCTAGGGCTCTATCTCCTCTACCCATAAACCTCCACTGTAACATCCTTTCCCCAGATGATTATTGCTGCCATCGGTTGGCGATCCTGGGCGAGAGTTCCACCAATTTGTATTCTTTTGGGATAGTTTTTTGCCAGATTTGTGTTAACTTTTATGTCCTTTACCCGTAGTTTTACCTTGTTTTAGGGTTACCGTGGTTAAATAGCAGTAGGTTAGTTGGTAGGTTTATCAGTGATGGTTTTTATAGTGTGTGGTGTTTTTTGGTATTTTCGCTTTTGCCCTTTATTCCTCAAGTCTGTGCTTCTCATAGCTGGTTAGGTGGTGGTTGTGCTGTTTTTTTTTTTTTTTTTTTTTTTTTATGTATCTTTGTTACGTTTTAAATATATGTATTTGTATATATGTGTATGTATGTGGGACTGCTGAATTTGTTTGACACAAAATGGCGACAGCTGCTTGATCGATTACATTTGGTCGGCATATAGAGATAGTTGATAATTGTGCTAGATCAACGATCCTGTGTAGGGCAATATTCCCTTTCTCAGAGGATTGTGTGATCTCAGAGTTAATGTATGTAATTATAGGTGGTGTGTATATATATATATATATATATATATGTATGTATATATATATATATATATATATATATATATATATATATGTATATATATATATATATATATATATGTATGTATATATATATATATATATATATATATATATATATGAATATATATATATATATATATATATATATATATATATAATTAGCAAGGGTGTGAAGGTGCAGTGGAGCTTCCTCCCTCCAAAAAAAAAAAGAAAAACACAATGTTGCTTGTTTTGTTGGCATTCAGCAAGCATTTTCCTTGAGTATCAGAAGTTGACTGTTGTCGACCTTTTGTGGTCGAAGTTCTTGCCATTGACATTTTGCTATGTTGACAAAGGTAAGTAATCCTTTATATGTGTGTGTATATATATATATATATATATATATATATATATATGTTAGTAGCAAAGATTTATGTCCTTTCTTAGATCACTGTTGCAGTATTCTAAACTGTTGGGTTATCTCTCCAAATAACCTGAACGTCCAGCTGGGGTACCAAAGCCAAAACCTTCCATAGAGCCGTATATCTAACATATGACTTAAGCCTGCAATTGTAAGGGTTCATAAGTTGATGTATGAGTGTAAAGTGTCAGATTATCATGCTGCTAGTGTAAGCACAGGTCTCCCATCTGTTTGTAAGTTGTACGAGTGGTTGTTGGTACCTTTGGCCTTCACTAATTCAAGTAAGTGCCCAGACTGTGGGAACATTCCTTGTTTTTCTAAATTGTATTGCTGTTTGCTCTATTAGATGTCACCTAGGAGGGGAAAGTGTTATTGCAGTAGGCAGATTCCCTACAAAGCTGCCCACTTTCAGTGCGTTTTTTCTGTTTAGGTGTAAAGCACATATATAAGAATTGTAAGATCTATTTGTCCTTTATCTCAAAGACCTTATGAATGTGACTTTCATCTCTCAGCTCAACTGATGTCAGTGGCGTTAAACCCATTCGTTATGAACACTGCAGTGACTGGTAGGACATCTAGTGTTGTGGTAAGTTCTTACACAGCTGTACTTTTTCATAGGGCCTCTTTAAGGCAATAATGGCACTCAGGTCAACATCCTTTGCAGGGCATACTCCTATTTCTGTTTGTCTTACCACTCCTCAAGAGACACTTCTGATGATAATGAAGCAACTGATTTATACTCTAACGAACCACTCCTTGGCCTACTCATTCCAGATCTAATCACCCAGCCAAGTGGCTTCTGATGATTAAGACTCCCTTTCTCTTGACTCCCATGTTGAAGAAGTTTCCTTTGGGGAAACTGTGGATATGATGTTATTCATGTCATTATTCCTCACAGTAGGGTCTTGGATCCGAGCCAGCAACCTTAGCTTCGACAGATGCAAGGCTCAAGCTCCTCCCTCTCCCATAATCCCCTCCTGCCCTCTAACCCTCAGAAGTCATTTGCCGCATTCTGCTTCAGACGTGATCCATTGGCTGTCGTTCAGGTAAGTGATTTCTGTAGCTTTTTTTCAGCTCATAGCTAGAGTTAGTGTTAATTTAGTTTAACTTAGTAGTAGTCTTAGTGTTAGTTACCTCCCCTCCCATAGTCAACCTAGTTTTTTTCAGCAGGGTAGCTTCCCCTTTGTAAGTTAGGCGTTTGGTGCCTTTTTTCCCCTTAGATTGTTTAGTCTCTTTTCAGCTAGTGTTTTTTCCCTTGATATTTCCCTTTCTTCAGCATGTCTGATAAAACCTCAGGATTTAAGAAATCCTCCTCGTGCAGCTGGAAGATGCCCAATTCCGAATCGCATGAAGAGTGCTTGTATTTTGTAGGGGCTCCTCACCTGGAGTTGGAATGCAACGTTTGTGTCGCATTCAATCCCAGGGCTTTAGTGGAGAGACGTAATAAGCTGTTGCTTAAAGGTATGGTTCAGGGGTTTCCTTGTGTCTCCCCCACCAAGGCTTCCCCTTTTGATCCTAAGTGGAAGGCTTCTTCTATTCCTTGTGGGGTTTCTAAGAAACCTAGGCTGTCAGATCTTAGATCTCCAGATCAGACCCCAGCCCAGGCGATCTTGGATCTGAGATTTTCGGATTCCAGACCGATGGACTCTTCTACCAGATCTAGGGCCTTCTCGGATCTGAGACCCTCGGATCCAACCAAGGCCAGCTTTGGATCCAACCAGTTCATTACATCTGACCACTTCCTTCTCTCGGCCTTTGGATCCGACAGGATTGTTGGATCCTCCTACAATTATAAAGGAATCAGCTTTGTCTGGATCCTCCAGGCATTTGCTTCTGTCGGCTCCTAGGCCTCGGAGCCAAACTCTGGAGCATAGAAACAGGTCTTCTGAGTCTAGGGTTGGATTCTCAGCCAAGTCTACCCAATCCTCCACTTCCTCCAGGAGTTTGTTGCTGTTGGGTATGGATAGGATGATGAGGAGATTCCTGAAAACCCAGATAGAGTTGGGGCTTCTTGCGTTCCCAGTCCACTTGTGTAGAGGAGCCTCCCCATCCTTCTTACCATTCTCCTCTTCTGACTCAGAATCTCAGGACCTGGATACCCACGGTCAGATCCCGACTGGGCTGAGTATTCCCTTTTTCTCGGCTCCATCAGGGCCCCTGGTTTGCTGTGTTCCTTCACCCTTGGACCAAAATGCACCCTGTGCTGGAGCAGTCAGCGCTAGCTCTTTGGTGATGGGGTTGGGTCTGGGCATTTCGGACTGATCTCTTCCCCTGGGGGCCTTGGCCCTTGATAGCTATGAACCAGCATCGTCCAGGGGGCACCATGCTGTGTCAGTGTGTTTCACTGTTGCAGTCATCACACTTACCCCCCTTTGAGTCTGCAGCGTCACCCAAGTTAAAATTCCTCTCTTGGAAAACAGCTTTGCTTCTGGCCATCACTTCAGCTAGAAGAGTGTCTGAGCTACAAGCACTTATGGGTGTGGAACCCTTCATCATTTTTCATGCTGACAGGGTCTCCCTTAGGAGTAACCCAACTTTCATGCTTAAAGTGGTGTCCAGTGTGGCTCTCAACCAATCTATCAATTTGCCCACCTTTTTCTCTAATCCTCAAAATAAGGGGGAAAGGATCCTGCACTCCTTCTACCTTGATAGGACTAAGCCCTTTAGGAAATCTGACCTGTTACTAGTCAGCTTTGCACCAGGGGCGGAGGGCAAGGCCATATCAAAACAAACCATCTCCAAATGGATAGCACACTGTATCCATTTCCATCACCAACGATCAATGGGTCCTAAACATAGTATCCCAGGGGTACATATTTTATTTCCACATGCTGCCAACCCCAAAAGGGTTCCCAGACCTTCCTCCAAACCAGTGGGCAGAGGCACAAAACCAGGACTGCAACAGTGAATACACTCGAACATCTACATTTGTGGTAAGTGTACGCAGCTGTACTTTCCTTTCTTAATTTCTGGGTGGCCACGCCCTCCAGGAATGGGGAAAGGGCCACTTCCAGCCCTTCGGGCTTCGAGGTGGTAGAGAGGATCTTTTCCAGGACAAGAGGAGCATCTCCCCCTCCGGGTCCATCCCTACCCCTCCCTACTTTGGTGGTGAGGCCTCCCATCTTGTCCGAGGTCAGCCCTCCTGTTCTAGCCTTCAGGGGGTTTCCTCCCCTGTTGGGGTCCTCACGTCTTCCGAGTCCTTCTTGAGCCACCCACAGGGGGGAGGCACCTTGTAAGAGAAAGTGCAAGAGGAGGCACTTGTACTCTCCCATGGAGTCCCTCACAGAGGACATGGACATCAATGAAGGAGACGGGTCCCCCAAATCTCCACTTGAAGATGTCTCCTTTGGGGACATCCTTGAGATCCTGAAGCAAAATGGCGGATAGTCTCTTCAACCCTCATTGTTGGTGGAGTCCATGTTCCTGAAAGCTTTCTGGACGGATCCATCTACTTCCTGGGTGTCCCATCCCTGCTGACGAGTTAGTGGATCTTATTGCCAGCAGTGTTTGGAAGGAGCCTGACACTGTGGAACTAGTGCGTAAGTGAGCAGATAAGTTCCTTAGTCCTCCTGCAGACAGACCCTTCTGGAGCAAAGAAGTCCTGGTCGATGCCCTTGTGGTTGCTGCTGCCACCAATAAGGAGCTGGCAGAGCAGAATTCAACAGTCCGTTTCCCGAACAAGGAGTCTCGGGCGATTGACCGGCTTGGGAACTGTGAGCTTGCCTCAGCTACCTTTGGACTGAGAGCAGTTAATTACCTGGCACACTTCACCTGCCTTCAAATGGACTTGTTCAAAGAACTCAACCACTTCCCTTACAGAGTTGTTGCCAGAGGAGGACCCTGAAGAAGGTGTCTCCCAAGCTCTGTACTTTGACATTCCTCACAAATTCCTCAATGAGGTTAATTCTCCAGTGCAGCGGAAGCTATCTATTGAGCGGCAGATACCGGCATAGCTATAAGGCAGCATGCTTGGTTATAACTATGTGGGTTTGCGGAAGCATTCAAAGCATCTTATACCAGCGCTCCCTTTGATGAGTCCACCCTCTTTGGAACTTCTGTGAAAGACACACTAATCCATATGAGCAGGAAGGGAAGACCTTGTCCATGGTTGGGATCAAGTTTTCTACTCCTCAGAAGTCATTTTCCAAGACCCAACGAAGAGCTAAGAAGATGTGGTTCCAGAGGTCACAGCCTTCCTTTCAGGATGCTCTTGATTCCTTTTCCAGAGGCAAGGGGAGAGGATTCAATGGCAGACACCACCCTAGAGGGGGGGGGGGGCTTCGCAAAATCAGGGCTCCAGGGAACCTTTATCTGAGGGTCGTCTTTCCCTTCACCCACTAGCCTGGACAAGCATCACTTTCGATCAGTGGGTGCTAAACATTGTTTCCAGGTATTATTTCATTCCCTTTTTTCAAACCCCTCCTATACAAAGGTGTCTCCCTGATGTACCACCGTGCCAGAGGGAGTTGGCCTTTAAAGAAGTTGTACACTTCTTCAAAAAAGAGCCATCCAAGAGATCCCAACTGGACAAAGAGGATCTATAACTTATTTTCGCTTCTTTTTAGTGCCGACAAATACTGGGGACCTGCGTCCTATTCTGGACCTCAGAGAATTGAATCTGTGGGTCAGGAATTCCAAGTTCTGGATGGTCATTGTTCAGTCCATTCTGCCTCTGTTACGCAAGGGTGACTGGATGTGCTCAGTGATCTCCAGGATGCCTACTATCACATCAAGATAGACAGGTGCTTGAGGAGACACCTTTGCTTCTGATTAGGGACCAGTCATTACCAGTTCGGAGGCCTACCCTTTGGACTCACCACAGTCCCTCGGGGTGTTTACCAAATGCATGGCAGCTGTGGCAACTCACCTGAGGCTGCAGACATTCCAGATATTTCCATACCTCGACGATTGGCTCCTCATGGCATCCACGAGACATCATCTGTCACAAGCCGTCCAATATATCCTTCATCTGTTCAGTCAATTGGGGATTACAGTGAACCTCTCAAAGTCAAATCTGGTCCCTGGGCAAAAATATTAGAGTTCATAGGAGTCCAGCTAGACTCCATCTCAGAGATTGCAGCATTACTTCTTCGCAGAGTACAGCTGATCCGGGAGCAGGTCCTGCAAGTCTTAAGTCTTTTGAATCCTCTGGTCCACTTAGTTCTTAGGACACTAGGATCCATGGCTGCGGCCATTGCCACTAGCAAGGTACCATATGCAGGTTTTACAGTGGACCCTGGCGGTTCAGTGGTGCATTCTGTCTCAACCTATGTCCATGTCCATAAAGTTGATGCCAATGTGCAGATGGCACCTTCTTTGGTGACTTCAGTCTCCAGATCTCATTTTAGACAGGCCCTTTTCACTCCCTCCACCCAAGGCCACAGTGACCACAGATACTTCCCCGTGTGTGTGTGTGTGTGTGGGGGGGGGGGGCATTTCCAGGGGAGAACAGTACAAGGCATGTGGTCTCCCATAAAGACCAAATTGCACATAACTTAACATTTTGAATGGGAATCAAAGCAAATATTTGAGGTAAAACAGATACTATACTCTCTTGGAAGTCAGCACCCCTGCTCATGTACCTGTACTTCCTTTTATGGAGGCTTTCCCAAATGCCTTTGCATCCAGTTCCACTGCATCTGACTCAGAGCCACCAGACCCTAAAAGGCCTGATAGATTTTGTAAAGTACCTGAAAATTGAAAATGTCTGTACAAAAACCCTGTGGCAGACTTTTCTTTGTTTTTCATGTCCACAGACAGACCCTCTAAGGTGCTTCTTGTTGCCAGTGCTCTTCCCCGCAGATAAAGACAGCAGAGCAATGGACAGATTGGGGAAAAAGGTTTATGCATCTACCACGTCTGCCTTTAGAGCTCTGAATTATCAGACCCAAATGCCTAAATACTGTCTTCTGAGAAATTTAAAAGTACAAACAAAACATTGCCCTCTCCTGAAGAACCAGGCAATAAACAAGAAGCTGTATCTGTGGTTGCTCAGGCCTCCCATGTGCTTAAGAACAGCATAAAGTGTGCCACTCTGTGGGCACGTAGCCTGTGGAGAGGCTGAGTTTGAACAGTGTGTTTAGGTGATAGGTTAGTTCATCTTTGAGGTCTTGTAGGACGCAGCCTGGGACACTGTCTGGTCTCATTGATGCTGTGTTTTTGGCTTTGGAGAGGGCTGTTTTAACCTGAGTGTCTGTGATTTCAGGGGTACTACATTCTGCTGGTATGGTTATGGGCTCTTTTGGGGGTGGGGGAGAGAAGTTTGCACTGAACCTGTCTGCCAGGATGTTGGCGATATCGGTCGGTTCAGTATATTTTGTGCCATTCTGCACTAACTCTGAGCAGATCTGAGAAATGCCACTTAGATTCTTGACATAGCTAAAGAATGCCTTGTGGTTATCTTTGGAGTCCTTGGCAATTTTTCTTTCGAAGGTAGCCTTGGATGATTTTATGAGGGATCATAGTTTCTTGCTGATACTGATCAGGGATGTCATCCCTTTTTGGGATTTTACTCTTTTCTGTACTAGTTTCCTCCTCCTATTGTATAGCTTGTTTATGGCAGGGGTTCACCAGACTGGTTTCCTTTTCTTGGAGGAGTGAGTCTTGGTTTTGCTTGGGATAGCACGGTCCATGCATTCTTGTAGGTGCCCGCAGAGTGCATTAGTAAAGGATTTTGCAGCTTGGGCAGCGTTATCCTTTAGCATGGGGGATTTGAAACTTTCCACCTCGGTCTTAAGTAACGTGAAGTTTGCTTTTGAAAAGTTTTTCACGGTGGTTTCTTTCACCGGGGGTGGGTGCGAAATGTGGATATCCAGAGTGATTCGTTTATGGTCAGATCTAACCAGTGAGGGGTTGACCTCCGGTGTGGAACACCGGTCGCCCATGTTGGTGATGACCAGGTCCAATATGTTGTCACCTCTGGTGGGGGTGTTGACCAATTGATCCAGGGCGTTTGAGTTTATAAATTCTCGGAAATTTTGGGCAAGGGAGTTAGTACTTGTGTAGTTCTCCCAGTTAATGTTTGTGTAATTGAAATCACCCAACATCAGGGTGTTTGGTAGGACCTTTGTTTCCCAGTGTTTCCAGAAATGTGGAATTGGGGGTCCTGAGACATGGTGGGTGATCTGTAGCAAGCTACAATTTGAATTGCAGTTCTGCCCGTTGTTAGTTGCACGTGGATGATCTTTGAAGCATCGTGCTGTGCCACTAACCTGGAGGTGTGGGTATCCTTGGTGAATATGGATACACCCCCGCCTTTTGTATTTCGGTCCTTTTTTTGTGGCCAAAGTGTATGATATGAGTTGTAGCCTGGTAGGGCTGGGATGCTCTCTGGATCCTTAAACCAGGTTTCTGTTACTGCACGTATATCGATTTTCTCCATACTGAGGAGTGCCTCGAGTGCATGCATTTTGAGGTATAGACTTCTTGCATTGAGTAGCATTACCTTCAGTTTTTTGTTACTTGTGCTGTTTATGGCGGTGGGTTTGTCTTTTGAGCCTTGCCTAAAAAAGGCACTATGGGGGCAGCAAGAGCCTTGGCTAGTATTCGAAAGCCTAAGGGTGACAGGTGCAAGCCTTCTCTAGCGAAGCAGTGTGGGTTTGTTGAACATGTCATCCCAGGCTGACAGACACTGGATCCCCTTTGAATGACACCAGAAACTTAGCCAATTGTTGAAATTGCTATTTTTTTCTTTATACCGTGGTATCATTCTTGGTGAAGGCAGGATGCTACTCAGGGTCAGGGTCATACCGGCCTGGGCTACGTGATCAGAGAGCTCTTCCATGTCTTTTTTTCATGTATTCCAAGGAGGTACGGCTCAGGTCTTTCACACCAACATGGACAATGACAGAGTCGTATTTGTACTTGTTCTGAAGTGACCTGAGTGCTTGTGTTATGTGGCGGATCCTGGCTCCCGACAGGCAGCTAACAGTAACCTCCTTGTTCAGCCTAGTGAGTGTGTGCCTGACTATAGAGTCACCTATTACTAGTGTGTTGGGTATGTTATTTTGCCTTAAGGGCTGTGATTGCGTGGCACAGTGGTTTTGTGAAGTATGTGTTTCATGTTTGTGTTGGGAGGTGGAGGTTGCTTGCATGTCTGCTTTGGCGGTCCCTGTTGCTTTTGCAGATTTTTATTTAGAGCCTCTGAGTATGTTTTCATGTATTTGTGTGTTTTTTGCCAGTGCTGGTTTCATAGGTTTATGTGAGACTGGTGGTGTGATGCAAGTAATTCCCTTCTCCTCTTGATTGTCTGGTCCATTCTTGGGTTGAGAGAGCTTAGCCTCCAGTTTGGCTGTATAATTGCATCTCTCGCATATATTAGTGTTTGGTGGTAGGAGGAGAAGGGTTATCTGTGTACATGAGGCAGTTGTAACATTGCCTCAAAATGCCCAGATTCACCAGTTGGACCGAAGAGTACACCTGAAGCCGCCCTTTGGACATGCCTGGATAGGTACAGTGAGCTGTTTTGCTGATTAGCTGCTAAGGTCGAAGAGAGCCTTGTCCTTCTCTACAGTATAGGGGGGGGTCTACTGCTAAGGTTTAGTAGTGCTTGCTATGAGTTTTGAGCAAGTGGCGGGCTGAGAAGTGAATGGTTTGAGTGCTTAAGTTGAAAGTTTGTCTAGTTCCAAGGGAAAAATTGAAGAGTAGACTTTGTGGAGCCGGGAATACTTATACCTTAGCTAACTGGCGCTGCCCGGCACGCAAAACCGCACTATTGTGGGTTTTATAGCAGGGAAATGAAAGAGATAGAAATTAGCCCAAAATGGCCAATAAACTACTAACTTCTGGGCTGAAACAACTCCTCCAGAGACAGATAGACTGCTCAAAGCTCCCCTCTTTCACAGGTGAACAGAGAAACTTCCTTCTATCCAAGTAAGGTATGGGCAAACACAGAAACTTGTAACACAGCCCTGAATTCAGCATTAACCTGAAAATAGGACTTTACTAGCTTAGAAAGGTGGGAAAACAAGTATATATTTTTTGTTTTTTTCAGAAGGTAAAGCAGATACAATCAAAAAAACACTTTAAATGCACAGAAATGGCAATCACACTTGAGTGTGTAGCCTGCAACAGTTAAACAGGTAATTTAAACACAAAAATGACTGTTAAAGTGCAGGCAATAAAATAAGTACAATATGTAGCTGAAACAAGCTTTTTAAAACACAGAAACTCTTAAAAATCAGCATTTTAGGTGGAATTAGCTAAAGGCAGCAAGAAAATGCAGAAAAATGATACTTAATCAGTCGAAAGTCTCTCTTTTGTCTCTCTGCTGCTGTAGAACTCTGCAGGGCACCAGGCAGGAGCTTGCTGAGTTGTATACAAGCACAAAAACCTTGCAAATGTGGGTTTTATAGCAGGGAAATGAGAGAGAGAAATTAGCCCAAAATGGCCAATAAACTACTAATTTTGGGGCTGAAACCACTCCACAAGGGACAGATAGGCTGCTCAAACAGGAACTTTGAGGTTTTCAACTTGCTCATCACACTTTCAGTTCTGTTTTGCCTTTTGGACTTTCTACAGTCCCCAGAGTTTTCAGTAAGTGCCATCCTCCAGTAATAGCTTAATGCAGGACACAAGACACTCCAGATATTTCCTTATTTGGATGACTTGCTGATGTAAGCATTTTCTCATCAGACACTTCATTCACCTCAGCTACACCTTGTCCCTAATTCAGGGGCTAGGGTTCACAATCAACCTAAATTAGTCCACAGTGGAACCAACATAAGACCTAGTTTTCTTGGGATCCACATTAGACACCAAACTCGTGCAAGGTTTTTCTACCACCAAAGTGCAGAGCCTCACCAGTTACTTCCATTCTGTTCTTCCTCTTCAGTGTTGTACTCCAGGAGAGATTGTCATAGCACTAGGGCTCACGGCAGCAACCATTACCGTGGTCCCCTTTGCCAGACTCCATATAGGGAAGATCCGGAGGTACCTCATATCCACCTGTTAATCCCCATCCCCTGGGCACTCAGATTACTCTACTGCCTTGCCTAAAAAAGAAAACTTTTGGTGGATACAAGTAAAGTTCTGTCCAGGTTTACCTTTCAAAATGCAGACACTCCAACAGGTGTTGCACACAGATGTACCAGATGAGGCATGGGAGCATTATTGGGCAATATGAGAGTTCAGGAACAGTGGCCAAGAAATCTGTGATCAGAGTACATCAGTCTGAAGTAGATGAAGGCACTAATTCAGGCCCTGAAGATCTTCTCCCATTCTTGGAACCCAGGTCCCTTAAGTGTGTTCACAGACAACACACTGGTCATATTATGCATAAAAAAGCAGGGGGAGTCAGATTCTATCATCTCTGCATACTGGTTATTTTGGCATGGGAGCAAAGTCACAAAGGCAGACTTGTCCCTCCAAGCAGTTTACATTCTCTAACAGGGCAATGTCCTGCTAGACTTTCTTAGCAGATCAAGGGAAGGTTCCCAAGAGTGGTTGCCAAACAGAGAGATCTTCCTAAATATAGTCCACAAACGGAAGTTTTCTACAAATAGATCTGTTTGCCTCCATCGATAACATACAACTTTCCTCTGTCTTGCAAAAGGATGTACTGTCCTCAAGCTTGGAAAATAGATGTAGTGTCCTTTCCTTGGAAAGGGGTTGTGTCTTTATATGCCTTCCCTCCACTTAATCCTATTCCAGTGGCTTAATAAATAACTAAAGAAACAACCCAAAGCTCTTACCTTCCCTCCACTTAATCGTATTCCAATGGCTTAATAAATAACTAAAGAAACAACCCAAAGATCTTACTGGTGACTTTCTTTCGGCCAAGGCAGCACTGGTTCCCTATTCTGTTCCACCTAGCCAAGGACCATCACCAGAAGTTACCCTCCACAGTGAACTTACTCCCACAACACAAGGGCTCATTACTTCATCCAAACCTTATGGATGATAGGATTCTGATCCTTTTTGGACACCAGTTTTTTAAAGATGAACTACAGGTTCTCAAGGAGACAAGGAAACCTACTACCAGGAAATCTTGCATAGCCAGATGGAAAAGATTTATTGTCTGGTGTCAATATGTATAAACCAGACTAGGTGTAGCCAAGTACTCCTGTAGCACATCTTCTGTCAAGCCATACCTCTCGGCCATTTCTGCTTATCTACCTTTGGATCCTCTCCTTCTCTCAAGACTAGAGATCAAACAGTTCCTAAAGTATCTCTCTTTTTACAAAGCACAAGCAGCTTTTTCAAGACACTCCGAAGGCAGCCATAATGGACACTGTCCACACTGCAGGAGCAGTCCACAGATCCAGGGCTTCCACTGGGCTTTCTTAGGGAGACCATTCCAGTGCCCCTGAAGGGGTCCTTGGCTGCTGCACTCTGGAGGCATTCGGGGGTTGCTTAGCTGTCCACTCAAAAGCTTTGGAAGCCATCATCTCAGACCCTTGGATTTTGAGAATCATGCCCAGAGGTTATACATTTCCCTTTTTATTTACCCCAAAAATCCCTTCCAGATGTTTCACCCTGCCATAAAAGGGAAACCATAATGAAAACTCAAAAACTCTTAGTCAGCTGAGTCATCCAAGATGTCCTACCAGACAAGAAGACCAGGAAGGATCTAGGATCTGTTCCATATTCTTTTTGGTACTGAAGAAAAAATGAGTACCAGACACCCGTTCCGGATCTTGGCAAGCTGAACATATTTGTCAAACAGACCAATTTCTGGATGGCCACAGTACAGTTCATTCAAACTGTTATGAGAAAAGATGACTGGGTGTACTCTGTGGGTATCAACAATGCCTATCATCACATAACGTTAGCATGGCAATCCAGGAGATTCCTGCACTTTTGGGTAGGGGCCAATCATTACCAGTTTCAAGCTCTGGCCTTTTGTCTCACCACAACTCCCCAGTTTTTCACCAAGTGCTTGGTAGTAGTGGCAGCCTAGCTCAGGCTGCAGGGATTCCAGGTCTTTCCGTAACTGGATGACCACTTCCAAGAAGGCTTTCCTAATTAAAGCCTGAGACTCCTTTCTCCAGGTGTGTCTGTTCTTGGACATAACAATGAATGACAAAAAATCCAGTCTGGAAGACCTTTGGAGTACTAGAATTTATCAGTTACCATTTAAATGTGGTCACTAAGACAGCCAAGCTGCCTTTATTAGGACTTATTTCTCATCGTTTACAGCCTTCTCACATTCTACAGATTCCCAGGCCCTCTGCCACCCAAGTACTTTTACTGTCTAGGGCACATTGCGGCCTGCTATTTCTCTTATACCTCTCACGAGATTCAACATGAGGGATTTACAGTGGACTGTAGCAGTTCAGTGGTCTTATCTAATACGTCCCATGGATTTTCCAGTGGCTTTAAGAAATATTTGTGACTGCCACATCTGGTAGCTAGAGTCCATGCTGGTCATTGTGGGGCAGCCTTTTGTTCTTCCCCATCCCCAGGTCATGGTGACTATGGACATTTCCCTTATGGGTTGGAGGGTGTGGAATTTTGAGGGGATGACTGTCCAAGGTACCTGGTTGAGATATGAGGCCAATCTTTACATCACTGTCTTGGAGATGAGGATGATCCTACAAGCGTTGCAGGCTTTTCACCTTCTCCCTAAGGGTGTGATTGCCATCCAGACTGACAACATGTCAGTGGTATGGGATTTGAACAAGCAAGGAGAAACTCAATCATACCCTCTGTGTCGAGTGGCAATAAGTGTTTGTCAGTGGGTTATCTTTTTTGCTTCCTTGTCCAACATCAAGTGCAACAGCTTTTATTCCCTGATCTGTCCAGATGGACAGTCACCAGAGTTGTGCTCTTCTGCATGCTTGGCCTCCAGGTAGGGTCTCCTTTATGCCCATCACCTGATGCCATTAATCAAATTTATTCAGAAAGTAGCCCATTGCACAGCAACTGCCATCCTCCTTGCCCTGTTCTGGCCCCAGCAGTTGTGCTTCCCCTTTCCTTGGCCTCACTTGCATCACCCAGCCTGGGAGCTGGTTTCGGTTTTGGAGTTGATCTCTCATCCTTCAGTGTTACCCCTCCTGAGTTTCTATTCCCTCAAACTAACTGCATGTTTTTTCCAATTCTAATGATAGACAAGAATCCCAAGCTCTCTAAGAGAGTTACACATATCCTTTATTCATCCCCAAAACCCTTCACCAGGGAGTTTTATTCTAACAAGGGGAAGTGTTTTTTTATTTGGGCTTCTTCCAAAGGTTGGTATCCATTTTCCGCACCTTTAGATGCCATTTTGGACGTCTTGACTTTTTTTTCATTGTGGGCTTAGTTATTCCACTGTAAAAGTACAACTGGCCGTCATTTCTAACTTACATATTGACAGGATGATACTCCTGTGAGGACTGATAAACCCTTTAAGGCCTTCTTGATTGAGGGGCACTTTTTTGTTACACCCATCTGTTTGAGATCTTTGCTGCAAGCTGTCAGTAGACCCCCCCCCCCCACGCACACACACACAAACTTTGAACCTTCAGCCATGGTATCCATAAAGCTTTTGTCATGGAAAACTCTCTCTTTGATGGCTGTCACTTCAGCAGGTAGAGTATCAGAACTTCAAGCATTATCCTCTGTGCCACCTTACTTGATTTTTCTTAGACAGGACCAACCCCTCCTTTCTGCCCAAGGTTGCTTCAGAGTCCAAGTTAAACCAGCCCATTTACTTGCCGGAGTTCTTCCAAAATTTCAAGAGCATGGGAGAACCATGCTGCATTGTTTAGCTGTACCTAGACAACTTAGATTCTGTATGGATTGAACCAAAAGTTTCAGGAAATCTGACCAACTGTTTGTATCCTTTTCGAAGTCAAGACTTGGCAAGCCTGTTTTCAAACTATTCCTATTTCAGATGGCTTTCCAATTATATTTCCTTTGAAAACTCCTTGAAGAGACTGCCTTTTCCTGCCAAGCCTAAAGGTCATTATACAGGGGCGATTGCAACTTCTACTGCCTTTTTGTTGCAAGCTTCTATTGATAATATTTGTGCATTGGCTACTTGGTCTAATACTCATACCTTTGTGTTTCATTGCATACTGGATGTGCAATCTAGGTCCAGTGCTTCATTTGATTCTACTGTTTTTCAGAATGTTCTCTTCTAGAGGCCTTCCTGGGGTATTTACTGGCTGAGAACATTGTCCCACAGGTTGAGTCCAGACAGAAAAGACAGCATCAGATACAAAAGTTATGTACTTAGCGTAAAGATAGATCCATGTTGTCTTTATCCATCCATTTAAACCATCTCTCCCTCCTTGCCCCCGCCAGATTCTCAGTTTTATTGAGTAAGTGCTCTCAATTGGCTATGAGGCCTGGCCTCAAGACTTGCACTGATGAGTCTATTTCTGCTGCCGTCTGTTCCTTAACTTCATTTTCTCCATCCTGATTATGATATAGTATAGTTAAGGGATCTTATAGTTAAGGGATCTCTCCATGGGGCATATTCTGTATGAGGAGAGAGTGCTACAGTAGGGACTTATGGGTAGAGTAGGCAGAGCTCTGGGTCTGATTCTGAGTATGGTCGGCATAAAGACAACTGAGTCTGTCGTAATAGTAAGTACATCATTTTTATCTGAATCCATGTCTCTCATTATCCTTTCCAGCTCCAAATTTGTCTGTAGAAGCAGATACCTCAGGCGTTGCTTGGGGAGCTGTGTCTTTGGGGGGTAAAAGTGCAGGGTCTTTGGAACAAAAAGGACAGACCAAAACAGATAAACATAAAAGAGGTGTTGGGAGTTACAAAATGAACTATGCTATCAGTTATCTGATCCCCAGGACCTGTACAAATGATTGCAGACAATGCCACAGAGATGCGAATACATAAACAAACAGGGTTCTAGATCTTACCCTTTGTGCAAATTAGCCATGGTAACCTGGGATATAGCAATTCAACAGTTTCACTCTACAGGTGTTTTATATTGTGTCAGAGCAAAGCATTATGGAGACAAGCTGAGCATGACCTGGACAGACCCTCATGAATGGAAATTGTATCGGGATTTGATCAGGTAGATCTAATCGCTTCCATTCACAACAAATAGCTGACAAAATTCTGCTCTAAGATTCCTTGCAAGCAAACTTAAAAGTAGATTAATTAATTTCCATTTCCTTGGATGGGAATATTGCTGTATGCCTTTTCACTGATATCCAGGGTCATTCTAAAGATTCAGGTTCTCCCTTGTTTTGGAAATGGCCAAAGGCGATTACCACAAGCTTCCTTACAGACTGGACATACTCATACAAAACATGGATTGTTTAATACATCCCAACTTGAAACAATTTCAGCTAACTACCTGAGTGATATTGCTAATGCCTTTTAGGCACCTATTTTCTTAGAATGGTCAGCAGTTATTAAAAGTGGTAAAGAGATGTGCTACTAGGAAATCATATATTAGTGAATGGAAAAGATTTTCTAGTTGGTGCCATACTAAGAACTGATACCCCTCTAAGGAGAGCATTTCTCTGGTTCTGAAAGATTTGTGTGGGTTATTATCCTTTGGCTTCTCTTATTCCTCTGTCAGGGTTTGTCTGTCAGACATTTCAGTACGTCTTTCCATGGATCCTCATCTTTCAATGCATTCTCATATCAGGATGTGTTTGAAAGGGATTATGCATACCCATCCACCTAGAAAACAGGTGGTGTCTCCTTGGGATCTTAATTTTGTTTTGAAAAAATTAACTGTTGCTCCTTTTCTGACTTCAAGAAGATTGAATTGTAAGCTCTTATGGTGGGTCAGCCTTCTCACATTTTCCACAAAGATAAGGTTTCTTTGAGAACTAATCCTTCATTTATGCCTGAAATGGTATCCATGTTTACTTTGATCCAACTTTTCCATTTCCCAGTCTTCTTTCCAGGCCAAAACTGAAACCTTCACAAACTTGGATCAGTTATTTATTTCTTATGAAGATAAGAAAAAAGGACAACTAGTGTCAAAGCAGACAGTTTCTAATTAGTTGTCACGTGCTGTTTCCTTTTGCTATTCACACTTTAACAAGCCTAATCCAGGCAGGGTCAAGGTATATTCTACTTGTGCCTTGACTTCTTCAATGGCTTTTTGGAATGAGTTGGACTCAGTGATGTTCTTCGTGTTTCATCACACTTGAGTTATCTGCCTGCAGGTAGCCTTCAGTCGGCCCGAATACCAGAGTCTTGGGATTTCTTCTTCGGTTGCTGTCGCTTCTTCCATGTTGTCAGGTCGTCAGTGGTTTAAAACATGCAGCCAACACCATTACATCAGTTTTTCTTGCCGCATGGGAGCCCAAAGCAGAAGCAGTTCGCAAGTGCCAGTTGGCCGCTACCTGAAATTTTCATTTTTAGAGGTCAAACCTGAAGTCTTCTAAAGCTAAGTACCCCATTGGGGATCCTTTTTTCTTGCTGTAACCGATGTCAGAAAAAGTTAATAATCGTCTTGCCTGTGGAAAGCAAATACCTCACAGAGATTTTCATTCTTACTGCGGAACCTGTTTAGGCCCAGGCCACGACATTCCTCACTGTCGGTTTTCTGCCTTGTTTAATGGCCAAACTATTCGTCGTCGGGCTGTCTTTGTTGCTAAATTCTTTCGCTCTCGTTCTCCGTATTCCGAAATGGCTTCAATAAGCCATCCGACTACCGATCTTCCGAAAAAACGTAAGGATAAAGACAGACAGACCACATAGGTCCAAAACTGCCAACGACACTTCCGTTAAGCTAGTTGCCAGTCTGCCGGTATTCAATGAGGTGCTTTTGCAGCACCTGACACCCACTTCTACAGATTTGCAGGCCTCTGCTGAGATCCATTTGGAGTCCGGTATGCTGCGAGATGCTTCTTCGATTGTGGAACCTGCTGATGTCTCTACCTTAGATGGATCTGGAGCCGTTGTGCAGGCACCAGCTTCTGAGGGTGTATTCCGGCCTTCTGATGTTCGTATTAAACTGACAACTTCATTTTTGATTAAAACTACCGAGTTTCTCAGGCCCAGAGTTCGCACTACGCCTAGAAAACCGATGACCAAAGTGCATGCTCAAGCTCCCATGCCACAGAAACAAATACTTAGAATGACTGAAGACCTTATAACTTTAATTAGGGGAAGCCAGCCTTCCCCCCTGTAAAAGACAAAGAATTGGTTTTCCTTCTGATTCTACAGACCACGAGTCCAATGACTCTGGTCTCTCTGATTACGAGGACATACCCTTATCTGTCACGAGGATTCAGATGCAGAGGATTCCATTCCCTCTGCCTCCCCGCCAGAGGACTTTTCTTTTGGTGAAACCTTGCATACCTTAAGAGAGCATTTCCGCTGGGAATGCCAGGACTACCAACAGTCCAAAAAGAGACTCAGAGAATTTTTTAGACTTGCCTTAGCACAGGCCTCTAGCTCTACCCCCTGTCCTGGATATCGTAGATGATGTCTTCATGGAATCCAGTCTTACTCCTGATACTTTACCACCAACTCCTAGAAAGCCTGATAGGTACTACAGAATACCTGATTCTCACAAATTTCTCTTTAAGAATCCCACTGCAGATCCAGAGACCATTTCCCAGGGACCTAAAGGCATTAAGGCTACTACAGCCAAAAACCCTACCCCTTCGGACAGGGATTCTAGAGCTTTAGACAGATGGGGTAAGAAGGTATATACTTCTGCAACTCATGCCATCAGGGCTTTGAATTACCAGTTTCACATGTTGAAGTACCAGCAGCATATTATTGAACTAATTAAACAAAAAATGTTGTTGCTTCCAGATTGTACAGAATGTAAAGATTTACAAGAGTTAATGCATTCTGCAAACCAAATTAGTAAACATACTTTGCAGTGTGCTTTTGAAGCCTTAGAAGCATCTTGTAGGGCTGCTGTCACTGGGTATGTACTGAGAAGGCATGCTTGGCTGAAGGAACAAATCTTGCCAGACCGTGTCAAAGCAAAATTACTAGATGCTCCATTAAACCAGGAACGTTTGTTTGGCACAAAAGCAGAAGAAGTTCTTAAAAAGATGGAGGAAAAAGCTAAATCTATGCAAACTGTTAGATTTCCTACAGGTGCAGCCACTTAAATTCAATAGGCATTGGCCTTCTAAAAACTGGTCCTTTCCAGTCCCTCCAAGGCCTTCTCAGTCTAAACTCAAGGGCAACAGACCATCAAGACTACAGTCTCAGGGTATGCAGAAATCTAAGCAATGGAGTGCTCCCTCCTCAAAAGCAGGGAGTGGTAAGCCACCCCCTTTTGGAAAAAGTTCACAGTGAATTATCCATCATCCTTCCCAGCCATGCCCAAGTACTTGGACCCCTAGGAGGAAAACTCACCCTGCATGCAAAAAACTGGATGTCCATCACCCAGGACCGATGGATCCTAAACATTGTATCCCAGGGATACATATTCTACTTCCACTCACTGCCAACCCCAAGCGGGTTGCCAGGCGTTCCTCCAAACCAGTGGGCAGAGGCTCAAAAGCAAGTACTTTCTCTTCTCAGTATCAGGGCTATTCAGCCTGTCCCAGTAGAGCAAAGGGGACAGGGTTTCTATTCCAGACTGTTTCTGGTGCCCAGAAAAGAGAGCTCTTGGCGCCCTATCCTGGATCTGTCAATTCTCAACACCTTCCTGGTGGTCCCAAAATTCAAAATGCTTACACTGCAACAGCTTCTTCATATGCTAGCCAAGGATGCCTGGTTAGTCACCCTAGACTTAAAAGAAGCTTACCTGCACATACCCATACGGAAATCTTGGAGGAAATATCTACATTTCAGAGCAGGCTCTATGCACTATCATTTTGCTGCACTTCCCTTTGGCTTATCTACTGCACCCAGGATATTCACAAAGTGCCTAGCTGCAGCCATTCCATACTGCAAGCAGAGAAATATTCAAATTTACCCATACTTGGACGATTGCCTGATTCAGGCGGACAGCCAGGAATTGCTACTTCAGTCCTGGCATTTGTAAAGAGACTTCTAACTTCTCTGGGGTACACCATCAACGAAAAAAAATCACAACTGGTGCCCAGCCAAAAGATTGTATTCCTGGGAGCAAGCTTGCACACAACTTCCCAGATGCATTCCTCATTCCAACAAAACAGGTTTATTTGACAAACTACTTCAAACTAATGGCCACCAAAACCCAGCTATCTGCAAGAAAAATACTGCAAGCCCTAGGTTTCATGGCCTCATGCATTCTCCTAATTCCATATGCAAGACTGCATATGAGGAAACTTCAATGGTACTTAAAAAAATCTCTGGTGTCAACATTCTCAGGATCTGGAAACACTGATTCCTATCATTCCTTGTCTAAGGGCAGAGTTCCTTTGGTGGACAGAGGCTTGCAACCACAACAAGGGACTTCCTTTCACTCAACCCCTCGCCGCCCAAACACTAACAACAGACGCATCAGACTATGCATGGGGGGGGGGGGCACATTGCAGGCAAATGCATTCAAAGCAAATGGAGCCCAAGACAAATTCCTCTACATATCAATCAAAAAGAAATGTTAGCTGTAACAGAATGCTCTGACAGCCTTCAAATACCTTATCCTTCCAGAAAAACTTCTGATAAAGACAGACAACACCACAGTTATGTGGTGCATAAACAAGCAGGGGAACTCATTCCTACCCACTCTGCATGTTAGCCATGGCCCTGTGGAACACAGCCTTGAGCAACCAAGTGCACCTGCAAGCCCAATTTCTGCCAGGCAAACAAAATTCACTGGCAGTTGACTTAAGCAGAAATCTACTGGACCCACATGAGTGGAAACTGGAACCCAACTCATTCAAACTTCTAATCCACAGGTGGGGGACACCAGAGGGGTGGACCTCTTTGCCTCTCCCCAAAACCATCTGCACCAGAAATCCCCGCAGCCAAGCGTGGAATGTGGATGCCCTATCCTTTTCATGGGAAGACCTCTCTGTTTATGCCTTTCCCCCTTTGCCCCTCCTCTCAGAAGTACTACTCAAAATCAAACAGGACAGACCAAGGACAATCCTTACTGCCCCAGACTGGCCACGCCAGTACTCGTACCCACTCCTATGCAGTCTGACAGCAGTGCCACCCTGGTACCTACATCAGACCCCCTCCCTGCTGTCCCAGCAGGAGGGACAGATTTTGCATCCACAGCTGCAAACCCTGAACTTTGTGGCCTGGCTTATCCCTTGAGTACATGACCAACAATCCTCAGCAAACAGGTGCTGGACGTCATCCTTGAGGCCAGAAGGCCTAGTACTAGGAAATCGTATTCAGAAAAGTGGAAAAGATATTTTTCTTGGAGCCAGTCTCAAGGAAAGGAGACAGCCGTTCCCACCTTACCTCAAATACTAGATAGCGAAGCTACTCCACAAAGGCCTATCCTGCTCATCAATTAAGGTTCATGCCTCTGCCATCTCAGCTCATTACAATACTGAGCCACCTCTGTTTTTTCACCCTCTCGTCAAACAGTTCCTGAGAGGAGCTAACAATTTAAGGCCCCCGAGGAGATCTCCAACCCCTGCCTGGGACCTTAACTTTGTACTAGAGAAGCTCTCTCTTCTCCCTTTTGAGCCTGCTGCTGCAAGACAGTTAAAATTCCTCTCTTGGAAAACAGCCTTACATCTAGCCATCACTTCAGCAAGAAGAGTGTCTGAGTTACAGGCACTAATGGCTGTGGAACCCTTCATTATTTTCCATGCTGACAGGGTTTCCCTCAAGACTAACCATCCTTTATGCCCAAGGTGGTATCCAGTGTGGTTTTAAACCAATCCATCCATTTACCAACCTTTTTCCGTAGTTCTCAGAATAAAGGGGAAAGGATCCTGCACTCCTTGGACTTGCACAGACAGCTCAGGTTCTACCTTGACAGACTAAACCTTTTAGAAAATCTGACCAGCTGCTAGTCAGCTTTGCTACAAGGGCAGAGGGCAAGGCCATCTCAAAGCAAACCATTTCCAAATGGATAGCACACTGCATCCATTTCTGCTACAAACACCATGGAAAACCTACCCCACAGGGTATCAGAACTCATTCCAGTAGGGCTACCTCAACCTCTACAGCATTTCTCAGGGGAGTCCCTACCATGGACATCCAGGATGCTGCAACCTGGAGTTCTGTACATACCTTCACCAAGCATTACCACTTACCTATCTTTTCTAAATCCAGAGCTGGATTTGCCACAACAGTCTTACAAGGCCTGCTAGCCAGCCCAAATACTTCTTGACTGCCTCCACCCTTCCTCAGCTTTGGGAATCAACCCAAGTGTGATGACTGCAACAGTGAAACACGAAGAACATAGTACAGTTGTGTACACTTAACATAAATGTAGATGTTCAAGTGTATTCACTGTTGCAGTCCTGGTTAGCCTCCCTCCAGCCCCCCTGACTTTTCTATACTTTCTACCTATCCTCTTTTTGGCCATATCTTATGGCAGTGGTATTTACTTTTTACTGGAGGTGTTCCACACCATGTAATTGCTTCCTATTTTGGGGCCTCCTGACATCTGGGGCAAGAAAAACTGATGTAATGGCTTCGGCTGCATGTATTATACCCCTGATGACCTGACGTCATGGAAGAGGGGACAGCATCTGATGCAGAAATCCCAAGACTCTGGTATTCGGGGTGACTGAGGGCTACCTGTAGGCAGATAACCCACTGCAACAGTGAATACACTCGAACATCTACATTTATGGTAAGTGTACAAAAGTGTACTTTCTAGAGACAGCAGCTTGGACCTCTGTACATATTTTTGCAAAGCACTACAAACTAGACTAATTTCCAGATCTAGAGCAAACTTTTGCTGGAACCATTGATGTTAAGTTGTCTATCTCGTCTTCGTTCTTGCTGGTTGGGATCGGAGCCGAGGATGACTCAGCCATCTTCAATAGCTCGAGAGCTGTTTACTGGCTCGAGGCTACCCCTTATCCCATGATGCCTAGCGATAGCTACCCAGTTCTCGTTTGCCGCTTCAGCTGTGAGGTGTCATTTTTTTCTGGCTCAGGCTCGTATAAAGTTTTTTGTATAACTTTCTTACGCTAGAATTCAACACTTTTAGTGTTTTATTATTAACGTTAGTCTTGTTTTGTGATAGTTAGTGTTTAGTTGTAGTATCCCTTCTTATTCTTGTAGAACTCGTTTAACTTAGAGTTTTCTCCCCACCCCTCCCCCTACCTCTTCTTGTCAGGTTAGCCGCTTAAGTTAGAGGCTTTCCTTCTACCTTTCTCTCATAGGCTAGCAATTTAAGTTAGAGGCTTTCCTATTTACATAAAAAAAAAAAAAAAAAACCTTTAGCTATAGTCTTATAGTAGAGTGTGTTTTTTGTGTAGACTGTATATTGCTTCTGGTAGTTGTTGTTATAATTGTTGTTTTCCTTTTTTTAAGGATGTCAAAGGAATCCAAGGTTTCTGGGTTCAAGAAGTGTGACTCATGCTGTCAGAAAATGTCTCTGACAGATGGGCACACTTCTTGCATCTATTTTTTAGGCGCTGTGCACCTGCAGGACTCTTGTTCTATCTGCCATGCCTTTAGTCCAAGAGTCCTGCAGGAGCGTAAGAATAAGCTTATTCTTAGGGGTCTTTTAAAACCCCAGGATTCACCGGCCAAGAGCTCTCAGCCTGTGAAATCCCCTAAACCCACCAAGCCGTCAGCTCCATGTTCGGATCCGTCTTCGGTTCAGATTTTACCTTCCACTTCAGTTCCGGCTGGCACCGACAAGACAATCTCCCCATCGGCTCCATCAGAGACTTTGGAGCTGTCGCGGAGCCACAAGAGGCTGAGGTCCCCTTCACTAGAATCGGTGCATTCGGCTCCTTGGTCTCCTTTACTTCAGAGCGAGCGTAGTCACCGATCCTCTCACTCCTTTCGATCCTCTAGGCTGTCGGATCACGATGTGGAGAGAGTGGTCAGTAGGTTGCTAAAGTCGCAGGCACTTGCCAAGATGTTGTCCAGCCCTCCTCAACAGGTGTCAGCTCCGCCCACTTCTCTCGATGTTCCTCCTCCGACTCCAATGAGTTCGGAGCCGGAGTTCGTTTGGGTTCGAGTAGTGGAACCATCGGCTCCGATAACTCTATCTCCTTCAGTTCTGACGTCGGCTCTGATCCCCTCGGTGGTGCCATCCATCGAGGGATCTGGGCGCCGGGGCTCCCTCATAGGTTCCGAGGGGGCGAGTGGCATCGGACCCTTGTCCAACCCCGTTCTCCCTCTCGGAGCTTCGGCGCAGGTGAGCTCAGCTCCTACATCGGCCTCAAAGCCATCTCCCTCGGTGCGGAGAAAGATTCCTATTTCCTCGGAACCGGAGCTTTCTCTGCATCGTGGCAGGGGCTCCGATGTCATGAGGTGTGTGCTGGCCACTCAGTCAGCTCCACTATCAGCCCCACGGCTCCGTCCCCTGTAGTGCCTGTGCCAACCTCTGCTCCTCCTCCAGGCCCCAAGCGTAGGGAACCGATGTTCCAGGACACCCCATTGGGTGTTTCCTCTTCTTCCAAGGCCTCCCCTGATCATTCAGAGGAGCCCCCTCGTAAAAAGAAGTGCAAGAGGAAGCACATTGACTCTCCCCAAGTCTGTCACTTCTGATACAGACTTAGATGATTCGAAGGGTCGCCGAGATCCCCCTCTGAAGATGTTTCTTTCTCGGACGTCCTAGAAATGCTTAAGCAGAGGGGGAACTGGAATCCCCTAGCCCCTACCGAGGACGAGTCTGTATTTCTGGATGCTTTCGGTTCCCGACCATCCACCTCCTGGGTTTCTCTGCCTTTCCATCAACTTATGGCAGTGGTGGCTCAAAAGGCTTGGTCAGCTCCGGATACAGTGGAACCAACTCCAAGGAGACCTGGTAAATTCATCACGGCACCCCAGGATAAGCAGTTCCTTATTAAAGGTGTTCCTGTTGATGCCATGGTGGTAGCAGCAGCCACCAAAAAAGAGTTAGCGGAGACCTCTTCATCTGTCCATCCTCCTAACAAGGAGTCTAGGATGATGGACAGATAAGGGAAGCGAATGTTCGCTTTGGCGACCTTCTCTATGAGGTCACTGAACTACTTATGTCATTTTACCCGGCTTCAGAGGGATCTCCTTAAAGAGCTCGGAGATACCCTTCAAGATCCATCAGCTGAGGGAGCTCAAGCTAAAGTAGCTTCCCATGTCTCCATTTGGGTTGAATGAAGACATTAATTGGAAAGCACTGCTTGATTGATTGTTAATGTGTGATTAGGTAATTAGTATTTGTATGAGAATATATAATGGTACATTTTTTCTTGTGACTTATACTCCTTGAAGGCTTTGGCCGAGACGTCAGAGAGAGAGAGTTTTATAATAAACCTTTTGGTGGATTCTTGTGGCTGTTGTTTTTCTACAGTGTGTTCCTGCGTTCTGGTTGTTTTATTAATGTCTACTGATCCACAACTTCACCTGCCTCGTATCTTCCGAGAGACCATGGATGGAAGCCAACTGTCTTTGGACAATTTTCTAGCTAATACAGCTGATAGAGGTGAGCGACAAGCCCCTCAGAGAAGTGGGACTGAAAATAATTCTGTTTGGGAGAAATGGGATGAGGACAGGCGCAAGCGGTCTTTGAACCCGTTCTCTAGTGTGGGTAGAAAACTGCCATTAGTGGTTAATACAGAAAATAAAATGTTGTTCGATGAACTTGAGAAAAAAATGTGGAAGGAGACTGCTACCTATTATAACATCTGTGGTTTACAGAAATACTTAGAGACTGAAACTACGCCGATGGGTCTTAGAGTTTTTAAGGACCCCACTACTCCGTTTGATTTATCATCAGATATAGACTGTGTTTTTCATAAGAGATGGGTTCATGCTGCCCATAAATGTGTGACCGAATGGTTGCATATTTTAGTAGAGCGTGATCAGCTTAAACAGAAAGAACTGTGTCCAGAAATAAAAAAAACTCTGTGCTGATTTGACAAGCAGTGTGCCTATTTCTACGTTTGAAGAATTTCTGAAACAAACTAATCTGAAGTTGAAAGACTATGAGGTTACTTTAATCGACAGGAAAAAGGGAAAGCTATTGCGTGATGTACGCGATTATGAAGCCAATAGAGCTTTCATCTCCAGAGCTAATCGTAACAAGGGGCGTAAGCAAGTTAGGTTTCAACAAGGTACTGTTGGTAATCATCAGTACAATTCCTCAGCGTCGGAAGGCGGTTTCACTTCATTCAAAGAAGACAACACTGATTCTGAATATCCATTACTTCCTGCAGCTCAACAAACGGACAATTTCCGTCAAACTTTTCGTGGAGACTCTACCTCTTCATTCCAGAACGCTCAAGGGCAGAAGCGTTCGCGTGAACAGTTTTCAAACTCAGGGGGCCACCGTTTTGGACAGGGGGGATTCAAACGTGGCAAACGGTGATTATAATTTTGACTATAATTCCATTAATACTAAGGAATATGTCATTAATCTATCAGGCTATGAATTCAATGATGTAGAAATGTCTGTGTTGAACAAGGGGTTGAAATTCATTCCCACTGTAGTTACAAGGCTACATGATATCCAAAAGGATGTTTATTTATTTGGCAGAAAATTGCATTTGAAATATTTTTTTAAATATAACAATCAACATTTTCAGTCTACTATGTGTAATGATAGTAACAGTAGTTTTTCGGATAGCTTTTAATCGTGTGTGTCAGATGATGCAGTAAATGCTTATTGCAAATTTGATACCACTAATGTTCCTTCTTCAAACAGTTTTATTCCTAATAGTCTTAATGTGGATGTATGCCATTGTATTAATTTGATTAATCATTTTACTGAGGTTGCTTATAAAGAGTTTATGGGCCACAAACAGAATATTGACTATAATATGCAGTTTGTTGAATGGCAGGCCCTATTGGCGCTTAGTAGGATGAATGATATTATATTTAAGCCAGCTGATAAGGGTAATAAATTGGTAGTCATGGATTCTACTAATTATCTAACTATGTGTATGGACCATCTGAGTGATACCAGCACATATGAAGTAGTAGATTTAAATGTGTATGTTACATCTGTTAATGAATACCTGGAACTTATCAATAAAGGTGTTAGACTAGGGTATTTTTGTCAGGCAGATATTAAGAACAAATTTAAAGTAGAAGGTTGTTCCATGGCTTTATTCTACTGTTTGCCCAAAATACACAAAAATTTGTCTAAACCTCCGGGTAGGCCTATAGTTTCAGGCTATCATTATTTTTTGCACAACCTTGGCATTTTTTTGCACCACTTTCTTACACCCTATGTAACTAAGTTACCATCCCATATTACAGATGTTTTTGATTTTTTAGAGAAAGTTAAGAGTGTTGATTTGAATCATAATATGCTGTGGGTTACTATTGATGTAAAGAGCCTATATACCAATATCAAACATCAGTTTGGTATGGAAGCTATCAGGTTCTTTTTAGGGGATTCCCCAGCCACGGAGTATATAGTTGAACTTATTTATTTTTCTTTAACTCATAATTTTTTTGAATTCAATAACACCATATACCATCAGTTACAGGGAACGGCCATGGGGGCTGCATTTGCCCCCATGTATGCTAATCTTGTTGTGGGGTTGTTTGAGTTGGAAGTTATTTACAAACATAATTTCTTTCATACACATGTTATTAAATATTATAGGTATGTTGATGATTTGATATTTTTAGTTGATGGTAGTAATTCTGCTATAAGGGATTTTTTATTGACCTTAATGACAATAGATATATGTTACAATTTGATGGGTTGAAAGTTGGGACAACCGTTCCTTTTTTGGATGTGGTACTAGATATCTCTGATGGTACTAATCTGGTGACTTCTTTAAATAGGAAGTTTGAAGGGGGGTTCCAGTATGTACATGATGCAGTGGCCACCCCCCGCATACATTAAATGCTCTCCCCTATGGGGAAATGTTAAGAATTTACAGGTTATGTAATAGGTCTGAAATATTTCATAAAGAATTATGTTCCATGGTGGAATCATTTTCTGCCCGGGGATATAGTAATAAAATATTAAGCAATAGCTATAATAGGCTTTTTAATAGTAAAAAACAAACTGGTTCTCAATTTCCTGTTATTTCTGGGTCTCACTTTAATTTGTATGATAGATCTCAGGAGAGAAGGGAGACTATATATTTTGTTACAACTTTTGGCTGTTTCACTATGAAATTTATTGAAATTGTTATTCAATTTTGGAATTATTTGTGTTCCTTGAATAGTGTTCAGCCATGGTTAAAGTTAAACTTGAAATTCTCCTATCGTAGGGGTAAAAATATTAAAGATTTTCTGGTTAGAAGCAAGTTTAGTTTACCCCCACTTGCCTTGTATAAAGAACTTGACAAAGTTGGTACATATTCTTGTGGAAAGTGTAAAGCTTGTAAGTTTATTGTACCATACTTTGCTTCCATTAATAATATTAAATTTAACACTAAAAACTTTTTTCATTGTAACTCTGTGGGTGTTGTGTATTCCTTACAATGTCCATGTAAAAAATTTTACATTGGAGAAACTAAAAGGGCATTTAAGGTGAGGCTCTTAGAGCATATCAGGGATATAAATAATGGGAATGAGGAAAGCCCGATAGCCTTACATTTTTTACAATTTCATGGGGGCAATAGTAATTGTCTTAAAGGAACTGTTTTGGAACAGGTTTGTCTTTCTACATATCAAAATGTGAATGTTAAATCACTTTTACTACAGAAAGAAGCTATGTATATTTTAAAATTTAAAACAATGTCTCCATTTGGGTTGAATGAAGACTTTAATTGGAAAGCACTGCTTGATTGATTGTTAATGTGTGATTAGGTAATTAGTATTTGTATGAGAATATATAATGGTACATTTTTTCTTGTGACTTATACTCCTTGAAGGCTTTGGCCGAGACGTCAGAGAGAGAGAGAGTTTTATAATAAACCTTTTGGTGGATTCTTGTGGCTGTTGTTTTTATACAGTGTGTTCCTGCGTTCTGGTTGTTTTATTAAAGTAGCTTCCCAGTTGGCGACGCTTAATTCTGTAGTTAACCCCTCCATGAGGCTCATTTCCTATGCAGCCGATGGTGCGAGTAGAGCCGCAGGAACGGGTGTGGCCCTTAGGAGGCATGCATGGATGCGGCTGTGTAACTCTGCGGAACCCTTTCGAGCGTCCTTCACCAACACCCCCTTTGATGGTTCCTTTCTTTTTGGACCACAGGTGAAAGACACTTTGACTAGGTGTGAGCAAGAAGGCAAGACTCTCTCTGTTGTGGGAGTCCATTTTTCCACTCCCTCTAGACCTTACCCCAAAGGTCAGAAGAGTGGTAAGATGTGGTTCCGAAAATCCCAGGGAGCCTTGCCTGACACACGTAGCGATTTTTCATCCAGAGGCAGAGGGGAAAACAATAATAACAGACTCCGCCCTCATGGCAGAGGAGGTCCGCAGAACCAGGGCAACAGAGAATCTTTCTCTGATGAGCCCTTTCAGCATCCCTGAAGGGTTGCCCGGCTGCTCACCTCTGAAGGCAGTCCGGGGGAAGGCTTTCACTGTACCCAAAAGCCTGGCAAAATTTAACGCAAGACAGATGGGTACGGTCCATTATATCCAGAGGTTACAAAATTCCATTCCATCAACCCCCCTTACCATCAAGGAAATCCCTTCCAGATGTTCCACCCAATCTGAAGGACCAAGCAGTAATAGAAGTTTCAAAACTGCTAGAAAAAAGTCATCCAGGAAGTACCGGCAGACCAGCACGGATCCGGAACTTACTCAAGGTTCTTTTTGGTACCAAAAAAGACAGGGGACTGCAGACCGATTCTGGATCTCAGCAGACTAAACAGGTCTGTACAAAGAACAAAGTTTCGGATGGTCATGCCACAGTCCATTCTACCCTTTCTGGGTCAGGACAATTGGATGTGCTCGATAGATCTTCAGGACATGTACTACCATATCAAGATGGACAGGCGCTCCAGGAGATTTCTTCGCTTCCGGCTGGGAGCCAGTCAGTATCAGTTCAGAGCTCTGCCCTTTGGTCTCACCACAGCCCCCAGGGTATTCACCAAATGTATGGCAGTGGTCACGGCTCACCTGAGACGTCGAGGATTCCAGGTGTTTCCATATCTAGACGACTGGCTTCTCACTGCTACTACCAGGCATCAACTCCTACAAGCCAGGGAGTACACAATCACAATCTGCTCCCAGCTAGGCATTACAATAAACTTCGAAAAATCTGCCTTGTTGCCCTGTCAATCTATCACTTACATAGGAGCAGACTTAGACACAAGGAACATGTTTGCAAGGCTACCGCTAGAAAGGGTGTCTACAATTCGTCAGCAAGTACAGATTCTAATGCAGAGCAAAAGGATCCAAGTCAGGTTCGTCCTTCAAACTCTGGGTTCCATGGCAGCAGCCATTCTTCTAATCCCACTGGTCCGCTTTCATATGAGGATCCTTCAGTGGCTTCTGTTCACACAGTGGTCTTTCCAAGAGCTGCCCATGTCTCACATGATCCTGATTACAGAAGCATGCAAAAGGCACCTTTCATGGTGGATGGTCTCCTCACTAGTGACTCAGGGCAGACCCTTCATTCAGCCCCCTCCAGTTACCACAGTGACCACAGATAGGGTGGGGGGGCATTATTTGGGCAGGACAGTCCAAGGCACTTGGCACCCTCACGAGTACCATCTGCACATAAACGTCCTAGAAATGAGATCCGTGCTCCTAATATTGCAAGCCCTGTAGGACTCTCATCCTTCCAGGACCATTGCAGTTCAAACAGACAATATGTCAGTGGTGTGGTACATCAGCAAGCAGGGCGGAACCAGATCCTACCCCCTGTGTCGAGAAGCACTCAGACTGTGGCAGTGGGCGATTTCCTCCCAACGTTTTCTGATTGCGACGCACATCCCTGGGAGGTCCAACGTCATAGCGGACAGGCTCAGCAGAGCTATACTCATGCCTCACAAGTGGTCTCTGAATCAGGAAGTTGCGGATCTTATCTTCCGCAAATGGGGACAACCTTGCTGCGATCTCTTTGCCACCCCCTTCAACAGCAAATGCAGCAACTACTTCTCCCTTCTTCCGCTTCCAGGTCACACACCCAGAGACGCTCTAGTCCACGATTGGCCTCAGGGACTTCTTTATGCCTTTCCTCCATATACCCTGATACCGAAACTCATACAGAAAGCAATATCATTGGGTTGCAAAATGATCCTCATTGCCCCCTACTGGCCTCGACAGATATGGTTCCCATTCCTGCACCATTACCTTGTCGATCAGCCCTGGACTCTGGACCCGATTCCAGATCTACTGATTCATCAGTCAGGCGGGTTGCCTCAATCCCTCCAAACTCTCCAGCTCACAGCTTGATTGCTCCACCTCCAACCTTAGCCAGGCTTCCCAGCATTTCCCCGGCTGTACGTGAGATTATTGCTCCTCTCACAAGTCCACAACCAGAAAAAACTTATGCTAGTAAATGGAAACGTTTTTCTTGTTGGGCAGAGGCTAGGAATGTAGATCCCTTTTCAGCCCCAGTCCATGAAATTCTGGAATTCCTAGCACAACTTTTTCATTCCGGGTCCACTTCTGCTACGATCAGGGTTCAATTAGCGGCCATTTCTAACTTTCATGTTGGGTTGTCAAATTCTAACATTATGTCTCATAAGCTCTGTAAAGCTTTTTTGAGAGGGTTGACTCTCCTTAGGCCTCCAGTGAGAGATCCCCCTCCTCCTTGGGACCTTAATTTGGTCCTAACTTCCTTAATTCTGCCCCCTTTTGAACCAGCAGTGTCCTGCTCCATTAAGTTTTTATCTTGGAAGACACTCTTTCTGGTAGCTATTACTTCAGCCAGACGAGTCTCCGAACTTCAGGCGCTATGTGTTCATCCTCCATACTTGGTTTTTAATAAAGACAGGGTTGCTCTGCGGACTAATCCTTCTTTTCTTCCTAAAGTCTACTCAGAAAATAATTTAAACCAATCTATAGACCTTCCTGTGTTTTTCCCTAATCACACCAACAAGGCAGAGTACAAATTACACCAACTGAACGTTCATAGACAATTGCGTTTGTACCTGCACAGAACTAAGGAAATAAGGAAGTTGGACCAGCTATTCCTTTCTTATGCCTTAGGCAAACAAGGTCTCCCAGTTTCCAAGGTGACTTTATCTAGATGGTTGTCTCACACTATTACTTTCATTTATCAGTTAAGGAACAAAGAGTTACGTATCAAACCGAAAGGTCATTCTACTAGGGCCTTGGCCAGCTCTGTAGCCTTCCAGTCTAGGTTGCCCATGGATTCTATCTGTGCAGCTGCTACGTGGGCAAATCCTCATACCTTTATTTCTCATTACAAGCTGGATATGGTCTCTAGGAGCAGAGCTGAGTTTGGTTCCACTGTTCTGAAGAGTCTGTTCCAATGAGCCACCCAGGATATTAGGTGCTAGGGATGCTGTCCCAACCAGCAAGAACAAAGGCGAGATACACAACTTAACATAAAGAAGTTATGTACCTACCATAACGTTCCATGTTAGTTGTCTTCATCTCGCCTTCTTTCTTGTGTCCCACCCTCCGTCCCCCTGTCCTATTGGACCGAGAGGAGTTCTTATTTCACTGGCTGGGTGTTCTCTGTTTTTTTTCCTCTACTGACTTAGAGAATGTGGCAGGTATAGTCAACCTATTTGTTTTGGACTGGTTTTTCTCTTGCTATGTCTGGAGTTAGCTATTTCAAACGAGATCTGGGTAGCTATCGCTAGGCATCATGGTATAAGGGGTAGCCTCAAGCCAGTAAACAGCTCTCGAGCTATTGAAGATGGCCGAGTCAGAGCCGAGGATCGGCTCTGATCCCAACCAGCAAGAAAGAAAGCGAGATGAAGACAACTAACATGGAACATTATGGTAGGTACATAGCTTCATTTTCAGAGCCTCCTGGACCATCATCCTTCCTCCTGCCAAAGTTTATAAGCTATGGTGTTGTACCCATATAGCTAAGGGTACTGCAGTAGTGATTTCATGATGAACATACTACAGTTGTGCAGGTAAACTTACCATAACAGTAGATGTTCTAATAGATCTCTGTGCAGTAGCAGCTACATTACTTTTATATGTTTTTGTGCTACCAGGGTGAGGACGTTCATTTCATTTAACTAGTGTTGCTTTTTTCAGGACCTTAGCCTCCCTCTTTTATTTGGCTTGAAACTTTGATGGGCTTGGCACCCAGACTGCTGATTTTCTCCAGCCCTGTTTGAGCAGTCAACAGTCAGGACTTATGAAATGTGCCCTTAAGCTTTAAAAGCTGGCCAGCTGTGATTCCTAGGCAAGATGTAATCCATATAGCTAAAGCTATTGCAGCAGTGACCATGTGAACATCTGCTATTATACTAAGATTATTTACACAACTGTACTTTTGATAATCAGTTTAGACTGTGCAGCTCTATAAGAAACTTCTCTCAGACCAGGAGATGACTGTGCTCATGGCCTCTGTCTTCATTATCCTATATGATCTCTTTTAGATCTCCGAGTCTCAGTATACAAGTTTAAACTTGTTTTGAAAATTTTTCCAAGACAATAGGCTTGCATCTCTTGTAGTTGGGGCAAGTTTATCAGCCAAATGTGCCTTGACATCTTCTCTAAGTGCCCTGCACTATCAAGCTTCAAAAGGGAGACCTTCATAAGGGTCAAGCACTCTCTCCAGGTCCCATTTTAACTCTTTAGGTAACCAATTATGCACCTCCATTTTATTTTTTCATGTTGTTTGAACCACAGAATCTTATATGGACCAAAAAAAAAAATAATTCTGATTCCACTCCATTTGCTTACTGCCTGCTTTCCCAAATCCTTCAATGTAGTAAGCCTGGTCTGTGGTTGTCATAAACATGATGCTTTCCAGTACCTCAACAAATCTGTTTCTTCAAGGCCTCCCTAGTCCCTTGGAAGGAATTAAAGCCTTCAAGCACTTATTGGTTTACCCCACCTCAAGACAAACTTTATATATCTGAAAAGTGATTTCCCTGGATTTAAAGGAAGTGCCAGGAAGCAGTACAATGCTTCTGTTATAATAAACATTGTACTACTTCCTGGAAGTACAATGTATACAGTGCCACTTGTGTATAAACATTTGGACTGTCTGAACAGTTGGTCCAGGTTTAAATTTATCAGTTTTCATATCCTTAACAAGTCCTTACAAATTTCTCTTAAAGTTGCATAAGTAGCCATTACTGTCTCCTCTCCCGCTGCTAAAAGTATTCCCAGGTACTTTAATTGACTGCTCTGCCATATCTCAAGATACCTAGCCTTCAGGTTGTGGGAATGGACACCATTTTATAGAGATAGTGTGTCTTTTTCAGCACTCACATTATATAGCCTTAAAATTTGCCACATCTCTCAAGAAGCTCAGATAATCTGTCCACTTGACATTCCTGTCCCCCAAGTATACCAGAAGATCTTTGTCATAATGAACTAGTTTAATTTCCTCCTCCCCAGTTACAAATCACTTGATCTCCAAGTAAATATTTCATTGCTAATAGTGGAGTTGTCAGCCCTGTGTTCTACTTGTACTTAACCTGAGCACAGAAGTAAGTTATACATTAAACGTTATACACACAAATACCCCTCTGTAGATTCCCTTCAATAACTCAATACATTTGTCTGAAAATCCAAGCTTTAGCAACACCTTAAACAAATAATCCCACCTGATTCTATCAGAAGCCTTCTCTGCATCCAGACTAACCAGCAGGACTGATCTCCCTGACTTTTGGGCAGTGGCTTCATCATGTTATTAGATGTCTGTCATTGTGTCATGTATCATTGAGTCTATATTGCTTTCCAGTCCAGTCTGTATGTCCGCAATGCCATTAATATTTTATAACTCTGCTTGAAACTAAAATGATACCTGTAAGATCCCACTGGAAAGGGGTCTTTACCTTCTTTTGGAATAGCTGAAATTATTGCTCCTTTCAAAGAAAGACTTAAATTGATTACCTCAAGTAACTTTTCTGTCATGTACTGGCCCTGCCATCTTGTACATTTCCAAGGGTATTTGTCCAAAGCAGGTGACTTGCCTTTTGGTAACTTCTGTTTAGATACTGGCCCTAGTAGGTCATTGACCTGTTGCTGGAACAGTTGGGGGCATAAATTACCCCTTAGAAATTCCTCTGAGTTCCCATCCATGCTTCTACTAGTATCCTCTCTTTAAAAGAAAGCGTAGTATCCCTGAAAACAAACAATGTATTCATGGAATGGTCTTCCATCTGACCTGTGTTTTTTTGGTGGTAGGCTCCACTTCCACTTTTGTCTGCCTTAGTCTCTTGTAACTAATGCTGTTTAGTCTAATGGTGAATCACCCATAGGTATGTTGTGGAGAACCTCATGGCTAAAGTCTCTTTCCTTCTGTAGCAGTATTTCTTTTTCAACTTACACCAGTTTAATCTTCCGGTCTAGACCTGTTACTCTCCATTGCCTATTGGCTTGCATTGCCTTTATCCAATTCTGTCACACTTCCAATGCAATTATCTTTTTTTCTTCCTTGTATATTCTTGTAAACTTGCCTGCACACCTTCTGCTCATCCCAGGCAATTAGTTTATTCTGTCAAGTCTTCTATGCACTGTCTGCATTGTCAGTCATCTTCATTCGCCATCCTTGAAACTTAAATGAGTTACAGTGCACTACATGAAAATGCCAGTGATTCAGTGTGTCCAGAGCTGGATCGTAGTCCAAATGGAGCACTAAGAAGGGTAATGGATCAGGTCTGACTCCCAACAGACCTCCTCACACTCTTCTCATTTATCATAAACACTGTTCAAACATGTCAGTATGTATACTGCTTTCTTTTTACTTCTACAATGATTACAGATAGGTTCATAGGTTCATACTAGGCTATCTGCCCGAGGGCATTTATAAGCCTAGCCCATAGTTTTGTGGCTTACGCCACCCCTTTAGTTTGGAGAAACTATGCCCATTATTTTGCTGTGCCTCTGTCGAGCAGTGACACTGAGGTAACCCCTGGGGTGTATCTGCGATCTCCCATCCATTGGTCAAGATTCCTCTTGAACAAGGCCAGCGAGGTGCTCTGCCTCACATAAACTGGGATTTTGTTCCACAGCATAGGGAGTCTTTGGGTGATGAATCTATCCCTCCAGCACATCCTATTAATAACCGTGTCGAGGTTTAAGTCTCCCGCCCTTGTGGCTCTGAGGGATCTAGATTTTTGAGATGAAGCATGTTCATCAAATCTGGGTTTGACATGGCCTTGTATGTCAGGCATAGGTCACCTCTGAGCAAGCGGTAAGCAACTGAATATAACTGGAGTTCTTTCAGCCGGGCAGCATAAGACAGATTTTTGAGACCCTTTATCCTTTTGGTGAGGAACTTTTGTGGCCTCTCCAGCTGCTGCAAGTGTCGGGTCAGATACATTCCGAATGGGGCATTGTACTCGATCATTGGTCTGATGAGTGATGAGTATAGGGAGACTATGACTTCCCTTGATCTAGATGTGAATCCCTTCATGATAAGGTGGGCAATGTAGAAGGTCTTCCTAACTACTTTAGCAATATGAGTGTCGAATGAAAGGCTACTGTTTGGATTTAATTTAAAACTTGTATTTCAAATTTTATAGCACAACCACTGATAGCCATTTACTAAACAAAACGGTACAGTCTCGCAATAAAAACAGACCGCATGAGCAACAGAAACTCCTGCCCTTCACACTCAACATTCATTGAAACAGCATTGAAACCCACATTCATAGAAAATTCTTCCAGCCAGTGACGGATTGTGTACCTTTGGGCTGTTTTCAAACCATGGACCCCTTTGATACATTTTTAGGACCGTGCATATTACTTTAGCTTTTAACATTTTTCCAGAAAGCAGTGAAACAAAACAAACGATCTGAACCAATAATGACAAAACTACCATTTCAGAACATTTCAGTAATAAAAGGCCACTAAAACTGCTGTTATTATAATCCACCAATATCAGTCAATATGCACAGTCTCTGTGGAAGTAAAAGTTATTTGAATAATTCCACATTTAAGGAAACTGTAAGTAATGAAGATGTCACTGCTGGCAAACAACTTTGCATTTCAGTGCTTCATCTATAAATTCAGTGCCCACTGCTCTTGAAGAATAAATTGCCAATGGTACATTAAAAAAATTGGAGTTTTGGTGATATGCAGTAGGGAATGGCTGGCAAAGTAACAGCAGGCTAATACTAGGCATCTCATCCAAAGGGGAGGACACACTTAGAAGTACAGCCTTCCCCCTTCCTTATGCTGCACAGTAGTTTCAGCAGTCAGTCTAGCTAATGTGGGAAGATAACCCACGGCCTTCTGCACCAAAAGCAAGTGTGCTACCTGTTACACACTGGCACTGAACAGCACAACTATGAATCTCTGTGACTGGCATTGACCGACTGTAATCCTCAGTGACAACAGCAGCAAAAAAATAAGTAAAATTAAAGGAGGCCTAGCAGTTGGTTTTGAAAGTTTATAATCAAGGCTCAGGGTTTGACTCTGAGCAAAGTTACTTAGCCAAACAGCCTCTCAGACAGGGACATTACACACACACACACACACACACACACACACACTCACACTCACACACACACACACACACACACACACACACACACACACACACACACAAGATGCAAGATTGCACTCAAATACACCTCTTGCTCTCTGTGGCACTCAGTGAATGGTTTTCTCTCTGCATATCTCCATTTGCAGCACGCATTTTTTCATTCCAACGATGACATTAGGACATCCTAATACTGAGGTTTCTGGGGCTTGCTGTATTTGCAAAAGTCTCCCACAGTGTCCTAAAGCCCTGCTTTGTTTGTTGACGTTTGATGATCTGGGACTTATTTTATTGTATGAAAGTGTTTTTTTTTTTTTTTTTTTTTTTTTTGTAGCATAGCCAGGACCCCTCCTCCCAGCCAACATGAGTCCTAGGCAGCTACCTGGTTTGCTTAATACTGGATCTGGCTCCAAGTCTGTTCAGTATTATGTTTGAGGCAAGTGTTGCCTGGTGTGTTAGGACAGGTGGGAGTAGTTCATAGTTTTTTAACATATGCCTGTCTTTTTAGAGGTATTTTTTTCTGTCTACTGTAGAGTACCTAAGGTTGTCTTTTGAACAGTGTGTAGCCGCAGTTATATCTGCCAGTCCCATCAAACTAAGTATTTTAAAATATTCCTTATCCTTGGCACACGCAAAGTCAGTGGCTTGCTTTACGCGTCATCCCATGCTGTATTGAAGTTAAAGTCTTTAGCAGCCTAGATGTATCCCTAAAATCATGAGATCGCCAGTGGTATAGAAATGCAAATCAAAGCAGTTGTCCTTTAATTGCAAAATGTCTACATTTGCTGTCAGCTGATTCCTTGACTGACACTTTAATCTGTGTATCACATCTTGTCACACCTCTCCTTTTAACATTCAGTGTAGAAGTGGGAAGTATTGTGTGATAACCATTCTTTGCCAATTTAAATGTTCTGTAAAAATCTGTGCGCTTCCCTGCTGTATCAGTACTTGTGGGTTGTGTTTTCTTAGGTAACTCATAACCACTTCCTTCCTAGCTGGGTTGCACAACTCATTTGTATTGTAAGATATCACTGTCATAGTACTGTAGTTTTAAGTGTACCTTAACTTGTACTGTTAGCATGCTACCCTGTCAGGTTCCCATCTCCATCCCATGGCTCTCCTGTTCTCTAACACGTTTGTCATTTTCTTAAGGGTTGCATATATTCTTGCTGTAATTTCTCAGCAGGTAATCTTTCTGTTTGCTAAGGGCCTTAGCACCCCTTTCCAACACTAACCCTTACATAAGAGGTTTCTTCACCTTTATCCACTTCCCATACATTCAGACTTATTATGCATACAGGTGTCCCCCTTCTGGTTGGTTGAAACGACTTAACTATACAGAAAGTTCACTATGACTAGTTTTTACCTACTTTTGTTCAGACCTTTCTCTCTGTAAAAGCTATTGCATATTTAGCTGTACTGAAATCAAACATAGTGTACAACCCACTCCTTTCCAAAACTACAGTGAACTGCAAGTAAAAAAACTGAAAATGATGTACAGTCTAAACATATTTTAACCCATCTTCCAGAGTTTGACTGGGAACTAGAAATTTAGAACTACAGACACACTTTTTTACTTTGCAAGCTAAATACCTTGCAGGTATTACTCAAGAAAAATACTGAGTAAATTATGGTTCCTGTCAGAATCTGTTTCAGTATATGGAAACTTTCTCCACAGGGAGAACAGTATTCAATTGTTTAAACCAGCCATTGTTTCAGCCATTCAGTACATTCACAAAAAAGGGGGAGGGAGAAGACTCCATTATCCTGGTCCCCTCATTTCTAGAATACATATATTTTCCTTCATCTTAAGTCATTCTAAAGTATTCATGGAGGCTTGCACTGTTCTTGTAGACCCATTGTGTTACCTTTAAATAAGTACATTTCAAACAAGTTTTTTCTTAGTAACTTTAGCCAGCTCAGTGTTTGTGTAGGATTTTAACACAGGTGCATTGAGTACAGTTTTAGCTACATTTATAATGACAGTAACAGATTAAAACAATCTTCCCCAGGTCCCTGTAAAGATCAGAAACATGCAGGTGAGGAACTTATAGTTAGACTTGCTCCCACCTTTGCTTGACTTTACCATTGCTAAAGATTCGTCCGAGTCTGTTTCTGTTCAAACAAGGAAACAGAAACAGCACTTTGCTTCCAGAAACATCACAACCTTCCTTTACCTGCTGTTGCACTCCCTTCTGAGAAACATGTTGAGAGTCTCCTGAGGTCTGCCATTTGTTTAATGTGTCCCAATACCTCCATTAAGTCTTAAAAAATAATTATTGCTGCCATAATAACCTTTAAAGTAAGCTGGATAAACCAAATGGAATTGTTTCTTTACTCTGCATAACTGGATAGCTGGAATGAAGTGGCTCCAATATTGGCAAGTGTCCACACTGTAGTCCTGTTCCATAAAAATCCTAATATTCACACTAAAGTATCTTTTGCTTGGTTGTGGGAGAACTGACAAATATGTTCCTTAAATGTTCATAGGTGAGTACTAGGCTAGCTACCCTTGTGGGCCACTTTAAGCTTAGCCAGTTTCTGTCAAAGATGAAAATCAAACTCTTACCCTTTTGTCTGCAAGTTAAATACCTTAACCTTTATGCCATCCCTCAACCTTGGTAGTTCTGCTCCATAAAAATCCTAGCATTCTCATATTTGTGTACTTGAAATGTCAGTCCAACTAACCAGTAAAAAAACTGGTGTTTCCCTGCTTTTTTTCAGTGTCCCAGTTACTTGCAGGTTTTCCTGCATGCCATGTTCTCAAAATCTGTCAGGTAAATTTCTAGTTGTGCTTGTTACATGTCCTTGCATAGGTCAGCCAGGTTGTCCAAGTGCTAGCTGAGCACCTGCTCAGTCTCTTGTCACTTTCTTTTCAGAATTTTCACAGACGTTTTTATACACCTGTCATAACTGTAAGTCTTTCTGCTTATCATTTTTTCTCTATCTGTATGTAGCTGCAGTTTGACAACTATTTGACAGTTGTCAAACTAGCTGTTTCATGCCATGTTATGACAGTTAGTTTGACACCTGTCAAACTGCAACATATGACAGCTGTCTGCCTGTAGCTGTGACATTTTGCCTTGCATACATCTGATTGGATAGTAGTATAGTGCGGTACTACTTTGACTAGGCCCATGACTTTGGGAGGGGAGGTTTCTGACTGGAGCTTTAGCAGTTTGGATATCACTTCAGGGCAATGGGGATTTATCAAGTATACAAGTGCACAGATGCACGTCAACATACAGACCTACTGTCATAGACATTCACGTACACACATAGACTCTCACTGCATAAGACTACTCACCTGGATCGGCAGTGTAAGCAGGGCAGAGCAGTGGAGCCTCATGCTCCTCTGATTCTCTCATTGAGAACAGTAGGTGTGAGGTGACTAATAGTGGCATGGAGTTGGTTTTTGCTCTGCTCTGCACAGATCTTGTACAGTACTGACATGTGAATCACCACACTATGCAAAACTTTGCTGTGCTGAGATGTACAAAGTGTAATTTCCATAGGTCTTGCTCACGGACTACCCTGTTTCACATGGTTCAAATGCATCTCACTGCTCAGTAGATCAGAGATGTGCTACTGAACAGTAAGGCTTCTGTAGTCACAACCCCCTTGTATAGTACTCAGGACGACTTGCACAACTTTGTATAGTGGACAAGCTGTCTATGAATTCCACCCTTTCACCACTATCTTGCTGTTCTCTATGAGGAAGAAGTGGCATTGGATTTGTGTTTTCACCTGATGTTTGCACACTGTCTTGGATTTTAACATGGTAATACTGTCTTCTGTTAGAAGATTAGTGTATAAAATCATCACTTATACTGCTAGGACCAAGGTTGTGGTAAGCTAAATTCATAAGATTTGATATTTCAGCTGTACATCTGGAGTGTCACAAAGCAGGTGTTTTTGACCAGCAGATTTTTAACTTGCTAATGCCAGCTGTCTGTTTTTTCTGTAAATTTAATGTTGAGCTTGTAATATGATGATTTGTAAAAGCCTTGACAGATTTTGAATGCTACTGATTAGACTGACATTAGCCTACTGGTTTCTTGTGTTGTCTGTTGGATGTTTGGTATTAGAGAAGGTAATCTGCTGTATTGTAGTGGAAATCTTTAAGTTAGATCATCATTGTTGTGGTTTAAGAACAATATCACAGATTCAGCCGAACCCCAAACATTTGTTTAATAAGTTCATAGGGTGTTACTAGGCTTGCGGTTACACTTATAAGCCTGGGTGGGGGCATGTTAGTAGGGAGGTAACTAAGGATTTGAAGGGTGGGGTGTTATGATGATATTTTTCTAATTTACCGGAGCCAGACTGAAGGTAAATTTATGATTTCCCATCCATTTATCAAGGTTTCATTTGAATAGGGTCAGGGATGAACTCTGTTATGCATGAATGAGGAGCCTATTCCATGGTGCAGGGATCCTTTTTGACATGCCTCTTGTGTCTCCAGCATGTTTTTTATATCACAAGTGAAGTTCATATTCCTGGATCTAGTGTTTCTGGTGCTGTTTGCTTTGCGGATGTGTAACAGATCCATCACAGCTGGGTCTGAAGAAGCCCTGTAAGCCAGGCAAAGATCCCCTCTTAGCAGCCTGTAGGAGACTGACTGCAGAGACTGAGCCATTAGGCAGTCAGTGTAGGACAAGGTGTTCATGCCCTGAATTCCTCTGGTGAGGAAACCTTTTTGGGTCTGGTTCCATACATGCCAAAGGGGACATTGTATTCAATGATATTACTATTAAGGGCCATGTAGAGTGATACTATATCCTTACCTGTAAGTTGACTGACATAGAAAGATTTTCTTATTATCTTAGCTGTGTGTTGGTCAAAGGCCAGATTGCTGTCTACATATGTTCCCAGATACCTTACTGCTTGGTGCACTCTTGGGGCATTTTCTTGATGGGATAATTAGCTTGGGTTGACAGTTTTCCCATGTACATTATAATGCATTTTTGGCATTAGGTTTTAGTTCATGGCTTTGACACCTGTCATTTGTATGTGTTATGCCCACTTGCAAAATTTTGGGGGGAATCTGTAATAGCTCCCAATTTAGAGTCATCTGAGAACTAAGTGAACCAGAGGCCTTGAACATTAGACGACTTATGAGAGGTTGACACCAAACAGGAGCAGGCCCAGCATGGAGCCCTGGGGTACTCTGCTGGTGACCATTCTCTTGGTGGAGGTGGTCTCACTGACTTTGACATCTTGGGTCCTGCCTGTGGGCCAGCAGGCAATCCAGCAATTTGTGCAAGGATTTATTCTTAGCTCTGGAAGCTTGTTAGCAATGCCTGAGTTGGGTATTGTGTTGAATGCCTTAGCCAGGTGAAGGTACACAATTTACAGTCTTTTACTGTTGTCCATTGCTTTGGTGACCCTCTCAAATAAGTTTAACAGGTTACGTAGGCAAGACCATCCCTTAACAAAGCCAAATTAGGATGGGTCAATGTCCTTGTTTATCATTTCCATGTTAATTCATTCCATGGCTTTGCATATTAGGCTTGTTAGACTGATTGGTCTGTAGTTCCCTGGGTCGGTTGATTGTCCACCCTTGTGGAGGGGAATGACTAATGTGGTCCTTCATTCACTTAGAATGTAGCCAGTTTCAAGGCTGTAGTTGGAGTGCCTCAAGTTGTCCCATATTGGTTAGTACCAGATCCAGTATGTTTGATGCTGTGGTTAGTGCGTGCACTGTTTGTTCAGCAGTGTGTGTGTTAAGTCCAGGAAGCATTGTGCCTATTATTTTAAGTCAGTGTACGTTTCCCAGTCTACAGAGGGATAGTTAGTCACACATGAATATGGTGTTTGGTTGGATGGTGAGCACCTCTAGTAGGTTTAGGTAAGAGTCATGAGACTCTTAGAGGCATAAATGGTGACCTGTAGCTAACCATGTTATGGTGAGGACCTTATCTATGGTGACTTGCATGTGGATGAGCTCCGTGTTACCATCCTGTTTAACCAACCTGGAGGTGTGTTTGTTGCTTAAGTCGATCAAGACACTGCCACCTTTGGGCCCAGTCTGTGTTACTGTTGGTCTAAATGTGTGGAAGGCACTGTAACCTTGCATTTCCGGAGTACTTTCTATGGCTTTAAACCAACACTCATCCTGCCACAGATGTCTGTATTCTCCAGAGGGTCCAAGTGTCTGTATTTCCAGAGGGAGAAGGGCTTGAGGGGCTGTGGAGTTTTTTTGTGTAGGCTCTGAGCACTGAGCGGTAACACCTTAAGGTTGCTTGTAGAATTTTTCATTGTGTTGGCAGTTTTGTCTTTTAGGCATTGCCTAAAAAAAGGTTCTAAGGAGGTGGATAAAGTTTTAACCAATATCTGAAGCCAAGGGAGACAGGTGCAGCCCATCCTTGGCAAAGCAAAAACATCTTTATTGAATTATGGCATAGTCAATCATACATATACATAAATGAAAACAAACCATATTGACATATTTTCAGTTGTAAACATTATGTATCACATATATTCTTCTGTACAGTCATTGCCCATCAAATGTTACAAAGCTTATTTAGTTCCTGCCTTCCCTAAAACCTCATTCCTCCTGCAAAACATTATTGTGCATGTGTTGTTCCCATAATTCCCATATTTTTGTATGAATTTGTGCCTACCCTTTTCTAAAGTTATCACTTCCAGTTATTTTATCTCTGTTACTATATTCACTAACAAAGTGGTCTTTTGAGCATGTCCTGCCATGCTGACAGATATTGGATCCCCCTGGAGTGACAGCAGAAACTAAGCCAATTATTAAAATCGATCATTTTATGTTCATGCTGTGGCATCATCTTTGATGAGGGTAGAGTGCTGCAAAATGCAAGGCTCATATACCTATCTGTGACACATATTCCAAGAGCTCCATTATGTCTCTTTTTCATATAGTCCAATGAGGTATGTCTCAGGCCATTTACACCTACATGGACTATGACAGACCTGGAGTGCTATAACTTGAGTGTGTGCATGATGTTGCAGACCCAGGCTCAAGATAGGCAACTAACAGTTATCTTCTACTTGTTTAACCTGGTGAGTGGGGCATCTGTGTTTTGCACAATGGAGTCCATAATGACAGAAGTGTTTGGTAAAGTATATGCTTTCCTTCAGGGCTTTGCTCTTGGTGGACCATTGGGTTAGGCACATGTGAGATGTTTGGTGTTGTTTTTGGTGTGTGCTTTAATGATTACCGAGGAGTAGAGTTGTCATTAGGTGACTTTGGAGGTTTTTAAGAGGTTTCTTGTAAGTGTCTCAGCTTAAGAGAGAGTGTGTGTGGGTGTGGGTGTGTGGGTGTGGGTGTGAGGGATGTAGTGTGGGTGTTCCTGACAACTTCGTATGTGAGAATTTTGCCTCCAGGGAAGATATGTATTTAAATATTTCACATAGCGTGTTAATTCTTTAATGAGTAACTGGTTGTCTGAGAACATGAGACAATTGCTGCATTGCTTTAGGATGCCCAAATCTACCAAGCTGGCCAAAGAGATATTTGGAAATGTCCATGTTGTCTGATCGTGTAGTAGGGTTGGGTGTTTAGGATTAAGAATTGGGTTTTAGCAGGGGTTTCCTAGGGTATTTTCAGGGGTTAAAGGCAAGATGCTATATAGTGCTAGGATATGGTAGTGTTATTCGATACACAAGCAATGTTTGGGGTTCAGAGCAAGATGCTGTATAATGCTAGGGTATGGTATGCTATTCATTGCACAAGCTAGGTGCTCTAAGCTTATTTCTGCACAATGCCAACAGGTTTCAGATCTAATCCTAACTTTATAGAGAAATGTTGTTGTCTAGGCATTTGCTGCTATACAGGGCACTGCTAACCCTGACTTCCCGATGGGCAGCTCCGCGCAAATTTACCTGATTTATAGCATAGAAAAAATGTTTGAAAACTGACTCCTGTACCCTCTAGCCAGTAAACAACCACACTTTGAACTTCCTGGAGTACTTGCCAACTCAGAGAGATGAGGTAAACACCTTGTGCTACAAGATAGATGATCCTGGAATTTTGGAATGTAAAAGCAGCTCTCAAATGCAGATTAAACAACAAACTAAGTCTCTGGCTAATTCGCCTTTCTGCAAGGAGATTTGGAGGCACATAGAACTAGAAATACCAACAAACAGAAATTACTGTTTTGCCTTAAAATAAAATAAATGCTTTAAAATGTTCAAAAACAGTAGTGATCACTATGTAAAGCAAGTACAAGTGCAGTGAATAAAGAAAATATTCTTATCTTAGTTTGAATGGCTGTAGGGCGGCCGCGGTGGTGCAGCAGTTAGCATTGCTGCCTCACAGCAAGAAGTTCTCTGGTTCAATCCTCAGCTGGGGTGCCTTCTGTGCGGAGTCTGCATGTCCTCCCTGTGGTCGCGTGGGTTTCCTCCGGGTGCTCCGGTTTCCTCCCACATCCCAAAGACATGCTGCAGGTGGATTAGACACTCTAAATTGGCCCTAGGTGTGAGTACGTGCGTGTGTGTGCCTTCTATGGAATGTTGGGCGCCGGGCTGGCAACTCGACACTGTAAAACACCACTGCCAATCATGAGTGGACAGGTGATCCGCTGTGGCGACCCCTAACCAGGAAAACCCAAAAGTAGAAGTAGTTTGGATAGCTCTAGATGCAGTTAAAACACTGGAAAAGTATTAAAGTTATCTGTAAGTGAATCCATTTTCCTGGACTGTGGCTAATGGGCAATTTTTTTCACTAAGCAGAAGGGAATTGGTTCTGTACAGTTGTATTATAATAAATGTCTATTTGTATTATGTTAGAAACCACAGTGGGTCACTGTACAGTTGTGGATACGTTTTGCAGTGCCAGTGTTAGGATCACACACAACTTATTGAGTTTTCCCAGTGCTAGAGAAGACAAAAGGTAGTTTGTCCGTCTCTAAACAACAGCAGTAGTGTCAGGCTTGAATAAAGTTAAGGTATGGGATGGATTTGAATCGAAGAAGAGCATCTGAAGTACTGCCAAGACTGCTTTCCCTTACAGAGAGAAAGGGGTTTGGGATCCTTGATTTACAACAGCATGTAGTGGAGTCTGGATTTGCTGCAGGGGCCAAGACAGCTTGCTCATGAGAGCAAACAAGTGCAAAGCCGTTAAAATAGTCTTAGCAATGTTTTTTGAGTCATTCCTTTTTTGTAACAGATTTTTTTTTTGTATGACCTTACAGCCTAGTATTAAGCATGTCTATATTCTGCATCTGCTGCTTTCACTTTATTCCCACAGCCATTTTCCCCCATCCTCACTTCTGGTTACACTAGAACAGGAGCACTTCTTTGTATGCTATAATGGGACATGACATTATTTCTGGAATGGGAACAATCGGGATTTACTTTTTAATCCTATTACCAACCAGCCCCTTGCATGCCATTCACCTGATCAGAAGTTATGCATGTATATCTCAGTGTGTGCCAGTCTAGGGTATCACTAGGGTTTGGCCATTGTAATTTGAAGAATGTATGAGCAAAGGTTCTGGCCTTTATTAAGCTGCAGTGCTGCACAAGAAGCTCCTAGTTTGTGTAAGATATAAGAGTGAGAATTGACCATTGACAGCTGCTTTCATGCCCCCCTCCAATCATCGGACACTAGGGGGCCATTAGGCCAGTTCCAGACACCAGTAGCATTGTTTTGGAACAAACTGCTCTGCAAGTCCGAGTGTGATTCTTTCTGATGTAACAAGATGTTATCCTAATGGTCCGGAGGAGGAGGAGATTAACCTGTAGTCAGTTATTATTTACTTGTTCACATCTTCATATGATCTGCTTGCCTGTTAATTTACTTGTGCCTAGGTTGTTGTATTGTGATCACTTTTGATGAGGACTTGATGGCATTGTTTGGAATGAAGATCTGTGGAGGTAACTCAGTTAGATGGAATTTGAGGAGGAATGTAGGAATTCTTCAGACTAAGAGTTTGGGCAATGGGTCAGTTAAATTGTTTCACAAAGTTAGTAGTCTTGTAAAACAGAGCTTAAAATGCATTTCTTAGGTATGGCTTTTACATTTTGTCACCTTGCTTGCACCCAAATTGATTTCCTACTCTGTAGATCTGAAACAACATTATGGCATTCCGAACCTATCCCTACTTACTCTCATGATGGACTACTGTCCAGTTACACATCTTTTAAAGTAACATAACTCCAGGAAAGCTGTATTATTGCTTGAAGAGGAGCAGTGCAGTCAGGAAGGTAACATCCCTTTCAGTGAAATACGTACATTAAACTGCTGTTCTTTGTGGCTGTGCAGAAATAATAAAGCATCTGTGTATTCGTCATTCGTTTTGACAGTTTATCTCTGCAGTTTGTCAACTAGATGGACAGGTTTTAGGAGGCAGTTATATTAATAAAAAAGCTAACCCATCTCCCTTTACAGGGGTTTTCCCAGTAACCTGGCACTGTTTCAGCTTTGTAGAAGTGTAGCAGTGCTGTAAATTCCTGTGATACATTTAACAGAAATGGTCAAAAATTAAAACTTTTTGTGCCTTAATTTTACCCTAGGCATAAATGATAGTGTTGAAAGTTGTAGATCTGCACTGAAAATACAGTAGCAGCTGCTGTGAATACTGTGAAAGGATGAAAAACATTACTGAAATGTCTATTTGTCCATTAGGGAATGGGAACAATTCCTCACTAGAGTGTAAAACGTTTGCTGCTGCTATCAGGAGTTTAGTAGTTCTTAACCTCTAAAGGAGTCTTGTATTTCAGATGAACTGCAGTTCTTTAGAAGCAGCATTTTGGTGTATATTCTAATGTGGAGCCTGTTTTAATAATAAAAACACAGAATTGCATTGTAGGAAAGGTCAGTTTAGCTGCTTGCAGTCTGCATCTTTTTTCCTAATTCTTCAAATTAGCAGGCCCTTTGGAAATTTACTCTGTGTTCTACTTACTCTTTGCATGTTCACATACTCTTGTACACTACAGCTATACTTCACTTCTGTTTCAGGCCTCCTTTAAGGCAAGATTGATTAACAAAACCCCACAGGATGCACAGTAACAATGTCCCCAGTACCTTTCCAGTGAACATAGCCACCGTTAATGTTTGACCACTGTACATGCCCATTGATGTTCAGTACAAGCCCATGACACTGGTGCCTTGACATTCTAATTCAGCCAGGAGTGTTAGTTGTACATAGTTAATGTTAATTTAAAAATTAGCAAGCAGCTTTATTCTGTATTCATAGGGTTGTTTCCTTCAGTCTGCTTTTGCCTACTGTGCAAGTCACTTAACTAGACAGTTGTCCTAGGTTGCCGCTGAAAAGAGGCTTGTTCTTAATGTATTTACTTGGTTAACAGATGATTAAAAAGAGAAAAGTAGGATGTATCCATTCAAAAATATATACTCATTTCTGCACATATGAAGCCTGTAAGCAGGACTTACTTGTAATGTCTTACGTGTGATGTGTTAATTCAGAATTTTTTTCCAAGCATGGGGGAGGGGTCTGCACTTTCAGCATACTTTTCCCCTTTTTTGAACAGCAAACATTAGCAGGCTGCTTAACCCTCTGACCTCCCAAAATGAATAGTAGTGGTGCAATATCATGTACACTAGTAGAAGACAAAATTGAAATGATTATGGTATGTTTGTCACATATTAATAACGAAGTGTGCATATGTGTCATTTACATTGCGCCATCAGTGCCACATCTGCATTTCCTAATTTGCATATGCTGTTTTACTTTTTTCATGGCTGTCAATCTTGAG